>NC_044366.1:24727003-24939503 GCF_007364275.1 Archocentrus centrarchus | reverse complement strand
CTTGGCAGTAAGCTCTTCAAGTCTAAAGTACATTAGGAAAACAGCTGTTGAAACACACACAGACCATGCAGTTACAGCTCTCATAACATTTTTATAATAAGGAAACAGAATGGGAGGCAGAGCCTTCAGCTGTCAGGCCCCAGCTTGGAATCGGGAGACAGTCGCCCTCTCTGGCTGGATCAGATGACCATGAACCACCCTGTAGTTATGCTGCTATAGTCTCAGGCTGCTGAGACCATGATGCACTGAGCACTTCTTTTGCACTCACCTCTTTTCCCTCTCCATGTGTGATACACCATTACTGCATATCATTAAACTGTCTTCTCTCTACCATAGTGTATGTTTTGTCCTGTTTCCTGTGCTCTCCTTTCTTCTTCTCCTTTCTCCAAGATGACTGCCCCTCCCTGAGCCTGGTTCTGCTGGAGCTCTCTTCCTCTTAAAAGGGAGTTTTTCCTTCCCACTGTTTCCAAGAGCTGCTCATAGGGGATTGTCTGATTGCTAGGGTTGTGCTTATAATACTGTAGGGTCTCTACCTTAAAAATAATGTGCCTTGAGGCAACTGTTGTGAATTCACGCTGTATGCATAAAATTGAATAGAACTGAATGGAGACGTGACTCACCTTTGTCAGCGTGCATCCTCTTTGCTTCGTGACTCATGTCATGGGCCAGGTCTCCCTCTTTAGGCCCCGGTACGATGTTGGGTGACAGGCCAAGCAAGGCTTGGTTCATGGAGAGACCATTGTGGTGTGCCGCTGCAGAAAAAAATGAGAAAAAAGACATTATTAACAAGACTGTAGCTCGAATCTTCTCTCGGTACAATCTGTAAGCCCCAACTGGATTTTCTCTTTTTTTTTCACCCTTTATCTGTATGAATAAATGTGGCATGAAGTAATATGTAAAACTTACGTATCCTGTCTGAGGAACTTTCTGTGTGGGCTGGGGAGCTGGACACGCTGCTGCTGCGGTGGGACGACGGGTGACTCCCTGGCCTCCTGTTGTCTTCTAAGGAAGGAGCAGGGGAGGGACTGTCCGGCACACGTTCCTGCAACCCCAACAGCCACAAATCCACACATGCAAAATAAATATCCAGTGCAGATTCAAATGTCACACCACAAGAAGGAGGGAACTACGCTTACGCCAGCTGTTATTGCAAAACGCTGCTTTCTCTTTTAAAAATTTACCTTTATAACAGAGGTGACCATTCTGGAGGGCAGACTTTGGCCCTGTGCTGCAGCGGCCATATTTGCAATGGTGCTGAGGTGGTTCATCTGGCTCATTGCCATAGTGACAGAGGCTGGGGGGAGGCTGACTGGGATCAGGGGGTGTGGCATCATCATGAAGGGGAGTTCCAGGCCTGAGACACATGAAGAGGTCGTTGGTTACTCAATGATGCATATTATGAGTGAGATATTCACAGGGGAAACTTGGCTGAAAACTCAGAACCTGCTGGTGTTAATTCAGCAATCAGTAATTCCCACCACTGAGATCCCCTTTAAAATTGGTGTCCAATAACACTAAAGCTTTACAGAGCCAACCATTAGGAAAAGAATGGAATAATTCAGATTAATCACGTCTCGGGTATCTTTCCATGTTAACATATTACACATAAATGTTTTACAGCACGTGTTAATAATAGATACTGCTGCAATAATAATAAAGAAAATGGGGATGATAACTATATACACAGTCATTCAAAGACCAAAGTTTACACTGCAATAAATATGCATCAATTTTTCTATGATGAATAAAAAGGGGCACATTATGGAAATTCTCTCAGTATTTGCATATAAAAAATATCTCTGTAAAAACAAGGGCAATCTTGAAAGTCATTACCCAAATGACTAGTTAAATGTGCTAATGACAAACAAGTAGCATTAGACTACAGTATGGCAATGACTTTAGGCTAATTATAGCAGCCGACAGTACAGACCAGAGACAAAGAGAAGAAGAGAATGAGACTAAAAAGGGTAAGTCGCATTCAGCTCGCCCCAATAATGTGATTTTCTTTTTTTTTTTTTTTTCTTTTACATGAACACAAATTATTCCATTACAACATCACAGATATCGTACAAATGTTTAAATTATTCAATTGCTGTCTGGCAGTACACGCCTAATTGGGAAAATTGAAGACATTAGCAGCGAGAAAACGTAAAGAATGTCTAATAAAGATACCAATTGGTGGGTGGGTGTGTGGGGGGGGGGGGGGGGGGGGGGGGGGGGGGGGGGGTAGCAGCTAGTCAAATAGTGGCCCTGAACTGTGTTTCTGTATGGCTTAATGAAAACAAGCCAACTTTCAAAGGACATGAGCACAGACAGCGGGTCAAAGCTAGGTGTCTGTACCCCCCCTTCCTCCCCCTGTGCTCTATGGGGACTTTGAACTGGCAGGATCAAAAGTGACTGGGAACAGTTTGGTCTCATTCCTCCGCCACTCAGATGCTTTTCCTCAAATGCTTTAAAGAAAACCTCATAGACACTATTGGATCTGATTGAGCCTCTCTGTTGATTTTTTTTTACTCCTTTTTTTTTTGTCTTTCTTGGCAGCCCGGTTCAAGGTAAAAAAGAAAAAAAAAAAAAAGCTGTGTGAAAGAAAAAGGAGGGGGGAAAAAAAAAAGATACGGCACTACAGAAAGCTATCCACAAAACAACTCCACTCTTCTTTTCTGACAAAACATCAGTAGCCAAGGGCAAGGAGATCTGCATGGCGAAGCCTCTAAGAGAAGGACACTGGTTGAAAATGAAAGGACATGAGAAGTACTCCTCTCTGTCATTCCCCTCCTTCCAAAAGAAGCATTGATTTCCATAAGAAAGATGGCATGCAGTTTCTCAGTGGCAAGTATTCCCAAACAATATAAAGCAGGGGAGATTAAAGAAAGGCGGAAGCCAAGCAGCACCTTGTATCAGCGCCTCTGCTGAAGCTCAGACTGAATCAATTACCACTCAGCAGGCTAAGCTCAATTAAAAACACCACAGAGGGCCTGATTGCAGGGGTACTTACTGTAGGACAACATGGAGAGGTCTAGGCTACCTATCAGCCTTTCAAGGCCACTCAAGGGCCAGAGCGAAGAGACTTATTCTGCCTTTGAGGTGTCTCTATTACACCCCATTCAATCAAACGCTGCTACAGGCATAAAGACAGATTTTCACCATATCAATAAAGTATGAAAAAGAGGGGAAAAGTGACTTAAAATAACACAAGTCTGCTCTTTGTTAATAGCATACCTCTACTTATCTCCCTGTCCATATCTTTCTCTTGATGGTATGTGAATTTCATTGATGTGTCTCCACCTGACTGACAGGCTGGCACAGAAACACAGGACCTCTGTTCAGTCTAAGAGGTATTAGTCTCACTTTCAGTGCCTGTCCAGCCCCTTTCTTGTCCACCCCCATCCTAACGCGATGTTTCTCCCATAAAGATCCATTCAGGCCACTGTAGGGGAATGTGCCACAGGCCAACAAGGGTCCACCAAATCCTTTTATTTATGGCTGAAAGGAGCCAGGTGAGGAGGATATGCATTTATTCAAGGAATCTGGCATTTTCAAGTGTTTTCATTGCATTCATATGCAATTTCGTCTTATTTCTAGATTTTTTTTCTTCTCATCCAGATGAAAGGACTACCAATAATTGCTACATTTTTACCAAGGTGATAATAAACAGTTATTTTTGCTGTCTTTTGGTTTTTTCTTTTCAAAAAGAAAAACAGAATCAACAGACTCATTAATCACTCTGATATTGTGTAGATATTCCAGTGGGCAAACTGTTAGAAACATATTTGTCAGTTTTCTGTTTATCTCTGATATAGAAGTTCAGACCTGATGAGAGGTGAATTCCCACAAGCCCCCCACCCCCCCACCCCTCTTTCTCTCCTGAAGGGCAGACAATACATTTGGAGCAATTTACCTGAAGTAAGCCTGAGGGACCTGCAAAGGTGAACTCCTATTTACAATCATTAAAACTACAAATCACTTAATACCAATATAAACAGCTCAGCTATTATGTCGTGCAGTGCTTGGGAGTTCACGCATGGATAAGCAAAGATCTGAATCGCGGAGGATGAATTGAATGAATTAAAACAGCCCTTGGTAGCAACATGATTAAAAAGCTGTTACATCAGAATCAAACCTCACGGCTAATGGCAGGTCTGTTACTTGGAAAAAAAAAAAAAAAGAAAATCACACCAAAAAAACTGATTGATTGACTGTTGAATGGTTTTAAAAATGATTAAAAAGAGAGCAGTGATTTATTTTGGTGATTTGCGCTGCAGTTAATCCTCATCGACGCACAACTTCAGCCTTTCTGGCCGTCTGTGTAACCCCACGGAGGAAAAGAAGAGGAAAGTAACTAAGCCACTGTCATTGAAAATGGTATGAGAAAGCAGCCGGCCCCTTACCCTTAACTCTGTTGTGGACAGATTTCCCCTGACAAAAATTAAACTAGCTCCTACTTGGCACTTTATTATCTCTTCAACTGAATGATTTATTGTTTGTGGAGTGAAAGAACCAAAGAGAGGGGGAAGATTACATTTCCAGCCAAAGCTCAGGCCTGATCTCGTTTTTTTACTCCCTCTGTCCAGGAAAAAAGCTCCCGACAAACAATAATGTCAGCTGTAATTGATCGGAGGTCGCTGGCTGGGCCTGCAGTAAAAGCGCACTATTTAAGCGACAATCGGCCCCGCGCTCTTCAGACGCTGGCTAATGAAGCTGTCTGTCTGGGCTATTTACCTTCTCTTAAATGGAAGGGGAGAGATGTACTGTAAGAGACAGGGCTGGAGAGGATCTGCCTCTCACTCCTGTGAAATAGGACCTGCACATGCCTCAGGAATGTATAATTGGTTGGCGCAGCCAAAGCTGGGGATCCGGTGCTAATTAAATGACTTGTTTAAAGCCTATCTGTCTTTGTTTGGGAGGCTCTGGGCTTCAGAACAATGCATTGTAAATGCTGTTGTCAAACAAACATTCCTGGTTATCCTTTGATTTGAATTGAACAAGACAAAGGGCTGATTTGCTCACTGCTAAGCCTTTGGTTTTCATGGTGTTGAGATATTTTTTTTTCCTCTCTTCTGATCTGTCAAACTGAACAGGACCATTCCAGTCAAGCAGCTAAATGGACTGACTCACTGCACAATCCATATGCAGCCCGCCGCTGCACAACAATCTCCGTTTTTTTCCCCTCTTAATTGCGCTTGTAAAATGCCCCCATGTTGTGTATGCATTTCTCCGACAAAGGTAAAGATGGTGGGGCACACAAGGAGAGTCTTTGTTGTGGTCATATCAAGGATTTGCACACCGTTCCCGAAAGGAAATGAATGGCTCATGAAAAAGTGTCTGTCACGCGGCGAGACATTTAGAGGTCTCCATAGCACTAATCAGCTATTCATCTTTACTATAACTGTTAATCTCCTTTTAAACAAAACAAAGGAAGTCCTGCTATGGTGGAGGGAGCCTTGTATGTATTAGATCAAACATTAGACACGGCCTCCATAAATAAGTTGTCTGGAATTGTGGTGCCACTTTAGACAACACAAGTGCATGCTTCCATGTGCTTGCTGTTCCCACATTCATATACACACAGGCAAACAACACACACACACACACACACACACAGATGGCAGGTTCAGTCAAGGCTGGTGAGTCCTGTTTCTCATTAAAATGGGGGGAGAGGGGAAGGTTTCGAGCTTTGATGTAGCCACCCACAGCCCCTCAGTGTCATTGAATGAAACTTTGAAGCTTTTTGTGTTTACGCAGTTAATGCTGATAATAAAGCAAACATCTTGTCTTTGTTAAATACCTGCTGTCCACTCACGTATGCACACACACACACGCGCGCGCGCGCGCAAACGCACACTGTAAACGGACACATAAAAAGAATACATCTTGCAGCAACAAAGAGAGGTAAACATGAAAACATACGGCTGCACGCTCAGACAGTGATGCAGTATGGATAATTGTGTAAAGCCAGCCAAACATATAAACACATGCAAAAAGAAAAAAATAAATAAAAAAATATGTTTTACATTCCGAGAGCTAGAATGATTGGACGAATAACAAGCTATTACACATCAACAAACAAAATATGCTTAACACGCCAAGACAAAGACACGCACTTTCCAGTGATTCAGGTGGGCAAAGATTCCTCGATAAAATCCATCATGAAATGTAAAAGAAAAAAAAAAAAAACATGATAAGAAAACATTTCTGCTTTCATGAGGTAACATAATTGCTTTCCAACCCAAACCACTGGAGTGTAGCATGTGGTAGAAATTATCAAGGAGACAGACAGAGGTGTTTGTCCATTAAGTGTATAAAATCTAAGGCAGGCAACTTTTTATAGGATAATTTAAATCCTCAGCTCTAATAGCGCGCATTCCTTATGAAAATTGGAAGATCAATCATCTCCGTGACAGATCTGTTGTGAAAGAAGTTCTTGCTATCTTTGAGGGGGAAAAAAAAAAAACAACAACAAAAAAAAAAACAACAAAATTGCTAAACACGTTTCGCCACCCGCCCCACCCGCACTAGCCCCCATTTTAGCTGTCTATTTGTCTCTTTGCTGAAAATGTTAACGAACAGGGCAATAATCAAGCCATATGCTTGCATGTGGCAAATCTCATTACAGTAAATGACCTTTACCAACCAATGCCAACATCCTTGTGCTTGATAACACAGAGCGCAGAGAGCGGGCGAGACAATGGTGGGTTTTAGTTAACGCAATCATGCACGCACGCGCGCGCGTGTGTGTGTGTGAGACTGTGTGTGCATGTGTGTGTGTGTGTGTGTGTGTGTGTATGTGGGTGGCCAAGACAGCCAGCCTTCAGGACACATTAGGACTCAGGATGCATTCTCTAATTTGGGTCGGAACCAGGCTCACTTCACATTTGTCACACGTCACTCCTGGATCGCACCGAATCGGTGCAAGAGCTCCGAAGCCGGATCACTCACAATAAGCCGGCGGCACGGAAAAGTGCTGCGAGAAGAAGAGGAGAGGAGAGATATTACTAGCAGCTGTTACTACTGCGGGTGCAATATATTCAAGGCCAATCAATAAAGCTCCTACAGACAGTGACACCCAAGCAGACAGAGGAATCATTTTCATCTGATACTTAGCAAAGGCTCCCCTTTTAAAAAGATTGCTTTCAGTCAATGACAACCAGTTGTCATTTGACTAAGGCTCCTGAAATGAAATATATTGACGAGTGTTATCAATCACGGCCCACTCTGCCATCATATCAATTTAGCCGGGGTGGGGGTTGTGGGGTGGGTGGGAGGTGGGGATCGGTTTGCATGTGGTCATCAGATCATCTGTTTTAATTACAAAATTAGCATCACCACCTCCTGAGCTCTCACTTCCTCTCATTACAAGCACCTCAACGAGAGCAAATCGGTAGTGCAGTGTACAGTTTACAGATGCAGTGTTTGTCAATGTGAAGTGAATTTTGCACAGCACAGGCCTGAAAATGTAGCTAGCTCGGGTTTTTATTGATTTGAATTGAGGGTGAAGACAAAATTATATATATATATATATATATATAGATATATATCTATATATATATATATATATCATATATATATCTATATATATATATATATATATCTATATATATATATATATATTTAGCTAGACTATTTGTTAGAGATTCTAAACATCATTTATCAAGAAATGCCTTCCTTTGTTTGTTCACCCTGTGAAGGGCGTGCTGATTGTGAAATTCCTTTACGTTGTTTGAACTTGCTTGCGCTCTCTCCCTCTTTATCTTGGTCCCAGAGGAGAGGCTTTGTGATGGTGAAGATGTCTGGGCTCAGCAAGGCTGATAGCTCTATTTGGATGAGGGTTCCCATATCATAATTGAGAGGAGAAGAAGAAGAAGAAGAAGAAGGAGAAGAAATAAAAAAAAAAAACACCTTTAGGTTCAGGCGACTGACAGAGTGCTTTTGCAGAACAGGAGCAACTTTTTCTATCACACAAATGCTCTCTGATTCCTCCCCTGATTGCCGCACAGCCAGCCAGTGCTATGTTTTTTACAGTGCAATCACAGTAAAAGAGAACGCCGTTTTGCTGTTGTCATCACTGTGCTGCCATTACTGTTATTGTGTACACACAGTAATATCATTACTCTATGCTAATGTGTCCTCTTAGACATAATCACAGGGAAATGAGAGCGCATGATATCCAGGCTCTAATGCTGCGCCATCTTAACTGTGCATGCGAAAACTGCACCATATTCTACGCAATTACACGCCATGTATATTTCACATTGCTCCGACCTGCGAAAGCTCATCATCACCGAAAGGTTGAATGTCATTTATTACACGTATCACATTTACAGCAAGTGACATTGTCTTTTCAAATTGTGTTGATCTCTTCACTTTCAAAGGTCAGCCCCTTCCCTGGCTAAATTCAACCTGACAGAGAATAGTGAGGAGGGGACAGCCGAACACATGCATCACCCCCGCATCAAAGCGCTCCAAATTAATCTATCCAATTAATGAGGAATGAGGCCTAATGTTGATGAGGGATGACAACTCGACTGGTCAGTTGTTTTTTATAGCTCTGCTCCTGCTATTGTGAACTAACCACAAGAGACAATCAAACAAATATTTCCATGACACGCGGCTTGTGGAGCGCACCGCCTCTCCTCGTGTCTCTTCCTCTCCGTAACACTGCAACTCCGCTGCCACTCAAAGATGATAGAACTTGATATGGATCATTACGGAAATAATGTTTAATCAATTCCCCCTGTTATTGTAATCTATTTCTGCAGTTGTCTGCGTTTGTGTATTTTGTAGCTACATCAGTGTGCCTCACAATTTCCCAATCATGCATATTCAAGTATTACGCTGATGCTTAACAGCCAACGCAACTGGAATTAGAACGAGGACATTAGACTTCATTAAAAAGAGAAATGATTATCAGGTTTATCTTTTGAAATGTCTATTAAAATGTGTGTGTCGTTCTTCACTTATCTGTCACCTGGCTCCCATGAGCCTGGCAGCCTAATAGAGAGATGGTGAGGGCCAAAGCCCAAGAGAGAGACGGAGACCCATCAAGCTCTTCACTCAGGCTGGAAGGCTGTCTGTCTGCTCTGCCACTCTCTGTCTAGCTCAGTGTGTCTCACTCACTTACCACCACTAGTCCCCATTTCCCCAACACTGGCAACTGAAACGGATCCTATTTTGTCCAGAGAAGCCTTGATCTCAGAACATGGGGGGAAACCCAAATAATAAATGTTGTAATTGCATAAATCAGTCAAGACAATAATCTGCCACAGTAAAAAAGAGGTGTTATGATATGTTCGTGAAATGAATTCCATTCAGCCTATGGCTACAATCTAGTATCTCCAAAGAGCTTTGCCTGACAAAGGCTCCCACAAGAGAGCTAGAGAGGAAGATGGATGAAGTTGCCCCTAGACACTCATATCAGGTCAGTATGTGCTTTATCCCCTAATGGTTAAGGTTAGGATTGAGTAGGGGGTGATACTAGATCTGAGCCTGAGGGCCAGTGTTCTAGAGGAGAGGAGCAGGAAGTTACCACCATCCTCCATCATGGCCCACATTCAGCTGCGCTGGGCCACCAGCACTAGTGCAGCTAGCAGGTTGGAGCGCGTAGTTAGCTAGTTGGATGTGTCCTTCCACCCAGAGAGCTTTATTATTAGAAAGGACATAAACAGACTAATTAAATCGCAGCAGTGGAGCTGGGCTGACAGCTGGCACAGAGAGTGTGACCAAACAGATCCCTATCAAAGTGCAGGAGCAGTGTCTCTATATGGGTCCTGCTTTTGTGTGCATGGCTGTGTGTGTGTGTGCTGACACGCATGACTGTATGTTCTGTAAGTATACACCCAAGTGCATGTTAATTTGACCCATTTTGTGTTCAGCTCATAATCAATGGCTATATTTCTCCACTTTAGTTTCATTCATACGCACCGTCATCTTAATGTCTTATTTATAAGTTTATCGCAAAGCACACTGACTCACTTATATGTTCCAGAATTGTACAAATGCTATCCAACAGAGCTGTGAACACTCCAGTAATTAGTGCATGGTCTCCAGCCTGACTCCACTCAGCTCTGCAACATGGCCAAGCACGGACCCCATATAGAGAGGAGTCTAGTTATGCATTGATCTCAGAAAATTAAGGCTAACTGCCCCAGATTGCAGCGTCTTGATGTACCTTCTGGATGAGCGGTGTACTGCGCTTGCATTGTTTGTAGAGTAAACAGGATGATTTTTGACTTGCTGTGCTTTAAAATGAATACATGCTAAATAATGAATGACCCCGCCCACCCTAAAAGCGCAGTTATCCAACGTAAAACCACTGATGACGAGAAAATATGGTTTAACAAGTCAATAATGGCGAGGTGCAACAGGAACACCCTAATCAATGAGGCTGCAACGTTTGCAAACAAGGACTTGATTATAACGCCAATAATTGTCCCTTCCATTTTTCTCCCCTTCCCTTCATGTGATGTCATTGTTTATTGATTGCTCCTTGCCCGTGAGGGATGATGGGAAGTTTCAGTTTGTTTTTGCTGCGACTTTTGCGCCCCCCCCCCCCAAACACCCAAATCAACCCCCCGCTACCACCACCCACCCACCCTTCCTCCATTTGAAATTTGCAAGCTGTAGCACCAGCTTAACCAAAAGGATTAAGTCCATACCCAACTGAGAACACAAGATAATGCTCAGTAATTGGTAAAAAATGAAGATGAATGGGACAGCTAGATAAGGACCAATTAGCTGCTGGGAGTGTACAGCTGTGGTCTCCTCACAGAGCGCTCTCAGGGGCCAAGGCCCCCTCTTTCTCCTCTCGCGCGCGCAGGCACGCGCGCGCACACACATGCAAACATGCACGCGTGAGGGTAGGGCTTGCAGAATTAGCCTGATGACCCTGGAAAGAGAGAATGATGCTTCCTCATCATCTCACCCAGAACCTCTTCCCTCAACTCTCAGTCAGGCAAGACTCCAGGTACCTGTCACCACCCGTCCAACTTCAGACTAGCATGAGGCTTTCCGCTCCCTGCTGGGCGCAGGCAGCCTGACTGAAGCCACAGATGTGAGACAAAGGGCTTTCAGGTTTTCAAGCATCGCTCTAGAATGGCCGCAACTGCTTTTAAAGCTTAGCTGTGAATGTTATGGACTTTACGAGAGACTAAAAAAATGTAGATTATGTTGGCAGTGACAGTTGTGTCTTCTCCTTTTGCGGCGGTTGCTGTTGTTTGGTCGGCATGTCGTGGGCATCATCTGGCTGATGACAGTGGAATTCCCATATCTAATTACAAACAGGATTTCAGCTCATTAGAGTTGTGTGGTGAGGAGTCAGATGAGTGGCAGGGCAGCACCCAGTGGCCAAGTGAGACAGAGGGTGAAAGACAGAAGTAAGTGAGACAGAGCAAGAAAAAAAGAGACAGAGAAAGGAGGACAAGGGTGAACCTAGCCTTATCTCCTCAACCCCCCTCCTTTTATTTTTTGCAGCTCTAAGAAACACTTTATTTTCCTTTGCGCAGCTGAAAAAAAAAACCCAATTCCTTCTCTTGAAATTGGCAGGTGTTTGTTAGTGGGCAGCTGACAATATTTTTTCTCCCAGTAATGAAGGTTGTGGCTGGGGTCAATGCACTGGGAGGGAATGGCGGGCTGTTTATCCCCCTCAAGGCCAAGCGCCACACGTGTTTTGCTTGGTCTGTGATCTGTAATTGTGGCATTTCCTGAGAGGCGCAGAACAATCCACATTGTGCTTTGAGAGCTCTCCCTCTGCCCAACTAAAGAGTGCGAGGGAAAATCAAAGAAAGACCCCCCACACACACACACACACCACACCCTGACTCTCTTTACATTTTGATGTCATTCCATCCTCGTATCTCTTTTAGATGTTCCTCTCCCTCCTCCAGTTCTTTCTACATATCTATTTCCTTCTCTTCATCTCTCACTCAGGATGTTTGGTTATTTTGGCAGAGAGTTGAACTGGCTGTTTTTTTTCCTTATAATTAATAACATTGATGCAAACAGGAAGGTCTAATTGTGATGAATATTTAATGTGAGGGAGAAACATTAGCCTGTTCAATTTACATCAACACAAAGACAGCGGCGGGCAATCCAACTCTACAAACAGTACAGAGTGTCCTTCACTGGCTGGCTCTGCTGTGCTTTGCTTTAAGCTCTTCACAATACAAGAACTGCTTCAGACAAACACTGAGATGAGGCACCTGTATTCTTTATTTTAGCCCCAGGAGGATTTTTTTTTATTCCCCCCCCCCCTCCCCACGGGTTGATGTAGTGGCTCCTTCTGATTAAATGGATCTATGTCCTTAGTGGTATTATCAGAAGGATGCTCATTATCATATCAATTCCTATCATGGCTGGTAACATAATTTGTGTAAGTAAACACATCCGTTTGTGTGGGTCTTAGTTTAAGCTGGTTGATTATAAAACGCCGGTCCATTTCCTCAGAGCAGCTGTGGTCTGAGTCTGTTTAAAAACAGCATGAAGTCATTCCCCAGTCAGCACTCTGAACAACAGTCAGCCCAGTCCCAACAAAAGCCACAGCCAAATGCATTTCCCCCTTCTGCGCACTCCACGCTATATCAGTCAACTGATTTATATGTCTCAATTGCTATTGGATAATAGGCTTGAGAGCTAGACATATTAGGCATTCGCACTTCAAAATGCTCATAAATCAGACCGGACTGAGGCACTTTTTGAAATTTGAAGTAAATCTGTAATCAGGCTTTCTTGTTAAGTCGTACAACTGCGGAGCCCCAAAACGCCTTCATTAAAAATAAACATGTGAAGTCCGGGGCTAGATGAAGAAGACAACATGCTGCTAGCTTGCGTTTCACGGCTCTGCAGCGCAGTGCGGGCCATATATCTCCGGCGTATTATCAGGATGACTCCTGCTGGCCACCCTGTCACAGGAGAGTGCTTGATATAAACAAGAGATTGCTGCGACACCCAGTAATCAATATTAGGATGGTTTCAGTACCAAACATCATTTGTCTCTGCGACCATTCCTTTGACCAAACGAAGCATTAATTCAAATCATAAATCTGAGCTGATTTAAATCCCGAGGAGAGTGAGGGAGAGAGAGGCCCCTGTCTGACTGCCTGCCCCTAATGATTTATTTTCTACATTTCTGCGAGCGAGAGATTTGTCCATACTCACTGACAGGTCACCTTCAAACGCCAGTGGCAGACTGTTCATCACCATGCAGACGAGCATCTCATCGCTGCGAGTAAATATTAAAGGAAAAGAATCCAATTGATTGTGGATGGGGCCGAGAGGCGTCACTGCCATATATTTCACTCAGAGAGCTAATGCTGTGGCCCATGCACCCACACCTAGAACTGCTCCCCTTGCCAGAATTATGATTCTACCGGGAGCCTGTGTGGCTGGCTGTGGGCTCAAGGTTACAATTTAAATTGTAAAAAGATAAAACAGTTTCTTATTAGCTCCATTGCCACAGCCTTGCTGTTAGTACTCACATTTATCTTTATTTCCGTGACCCTCGCAGGCTCGTATTCTCTTTTTACAACACTCCATTCTCTGGGAGTGATGACCTCACACTTTATGCATTTTGCATTGTTAAATCTGCTTAGAAACACATCCTGTTTTCATCTTGCACGCCACAAGCTCCGCGGTGTCAAGTATTATTGTCGAAATGTGTTCAGGAGTCAAGCCATTTATTACAGTAAGTGAATCAAAACCTCAATTTAGCGACCAAAGCTACAGGGATTACGCTTGGTTTATAATTTTGGAACGGGCTCATGAATCCGCGCTAACATACATTATCATTCTCTTTAATACACTAAGTGCTTGTGTGTGAATTGCAAAAATCCTTCTGCATTTTAGGGCTAATAATTAATTGAAATGGCACACAGTGAAAAACCAGAGCTCTCACAGCAATTCAATTAGACCTTGTTAAAAGCTGATAGCTTTGGGAAACTGTGTTCACAGTTTCACTTAGCTATTAGGATTTTTTTTTTCTTTCAACATAAAACACTTTAGGAAAAACATGGCTTGCATTACCAAAGTGAGTATTCCCAGCGCATACAAAATAAGCAAAATCAATAGTTTATTGCTTTATAAACTTTAAGGAGATGGCAGTACAGTGGAAAGAGCATCATGCGAGTCTTTGGTTATGCAAGCTGTATGTGTATAACCTTTTTATTACTTTTGACAAAGTAAAAAAAAAAAAAAAAGGAGCAGTGGTCTGTTTAAATGCTGCGGTGTAGAAACGACCTTCATCTTTGGCTCTAAATGAAACTATGCGTACAGAAAACAGAGGTTCCACCATAAACCTAAAATTATTATCATTATTATCTTTTTATTCTTTGACAGGAAAGAAAGAAGGCAGGAAACAGAGAATGAAGGCTTTGATTGCCAGCATTGTTTTTTTCTTTTGCCTGCTGGGGTACCTTTGGAACAATGCGTGGAACTGCATAAGCCTTCACTCCTGCAGCAAATCTGGATTGTCGAGGTCAGACTTACTCAGTCCTGTAAACCTCGATGATTACATTCTCTAACTATGTGATGCTAAGCGGCCATTATTTTTCCTTAATATGTGTATTCTGACACAGACGAGGACTAAGATGTGGATAATACTGCGAATCTCTGCACGGTTGCGAGTTCTCCGAGTATATGCTGAAATGGTGGCGTGTGTGTTTATGTCTGTGGCTGCACAGGCACATAAAGTGCACCTTGCATTTTTTTTTTTTAAACCACTAATGTGAGATGTATTTGTGACCGTATGTGCGCGTATGAAGGGCATCCTCACCGACACCGGAGCTGAGGTCTCCATTCTCTCCATCGGCCCCGTGGTGGTTGGCGTTGCTGTGGTAGCTGCTCATTGCCTCCAGCTTGATCTTCTTGACCTTCATGGCCTCTGCGATGGCTGCGTTGGCAGCTGCTGCCGCCGCTGCTGTCAGGCCTGGAGAGGGGAGGCAGAGGAGACACTGCGCTTACAGACCACTACATGTCTGCTGGGGCTGAGCCACTGCACCTGCGAAACCTTTCAAAAAGCCTCCTTGGCAAATAAAAAAAAAAAAAAAGGGACTTTTGAAATAATAAAACAATGAATATTTTATACACTATGGGGAATAAGCTCCTGCGAGATCACGACTTTGTTTTTCATCTTCTGACAGGGGATATCTTCACAGCAGGTTATCATGCTGGATGAGATGGATCCCCGTGTGGTGTTGCAGCATATGATTTTATGAATGTTTCAGAGACTCTGGGCGTTCCTCACCACTGTATTGATGTATTCGCGCCTTGATGGAAAAAGATGCAGTCAAGATAACAGTGCATGATGCAAGCACTGTGTTGCAGCTTATAATAGTGAATGAGGAATAGTGATGCAGTGTGACACGGGGGGGGGGGGGGGGGGGGGGTGGGGGGGGGGGGGGGGGGAGGGGGGGGGGGGGGGGGGGGGGGGGGGGGGGGGGGGGGGGGGGGGGGGGGGGGGGTGGTGGGGGGGGATTCAGGGAAGAAAAAGTGAAGCATTAAGCAAAGAAGGTTAAACATGTGAACAAATACAGATGGTGAACTGCGTCTTTGGAGCCTTATTATGGAGGGCACTTCAGCGAAACCTTCTAATGCATTCATCAGATCTAATCGACCTGAATAATACTTAACAGTGGTATCCGCATTTCTTACAGCGATGTATTGTGGTGGCTCATAATAAGAGGGCTCTTCTCAGTGTCAAATACAAAACACATCGATGGAATCCTACAGACAGACGAGCAAGGATTCATTTTTATTATTATATACTTTAGCTTTGAATGTGTTTAACACTTAGAGGGCAGCGAGTAAACATTAACTGCTGAGCCGATAGACCAAAAGTCTTAGTAATGTTTAAAGCGGCATTGAGATTGGACTCCCGAAAATATTTTAAAAATAAATAAAAAGTAGCAGGCATGCCTATACACTCGAATATTCGCTGTTTATTTTACAGAGATCATGTAAGTTATTTAGCGTGCTTCTCGAGAGCATGTCAGATATGTTTGTGAATTTTACACGGATTCTCAAGTTCGCTGCTTCGTTCAACTACGTGATTACTGACATCACATTTAAATAAAGCTTCCGCATCTCCTAAAAACGTCCCCGAATTGCAGGTTTAGACGTCGTCACCCACTTTGATGAAAATGAACTAGATGTGATTGACATAGCGAGTTTAATATTACAGCCATACATATGCTGAGCACACTGCAGAGATCATAAAGCACTGGTTTGTCATTGTGGAAGTTCTGGGGTTCTGGTGTATTGAACGTGACTGAAATCTTTATTCATGAGGCTGGTCTCAAACAGCAGGGACAGATAGTGCTAAAGCTCCTCTAGGCTTGGCGTGTCTCAGGAGAGTCCCACCACTCTTCTCGCCAACCCCAGCTACAAAATCAAAGATGCATGGCGAGAAAAAGATATGTACCTATTACTGGAATTGCTCGTATCCACAATACGGTATATCACCTGCCCTTTTACAGGGGCTGCTTGTACTTGATATGCAGGTTTGCCTTACGTTTGACGCAGAACAAAGCGACGTCTCCGTTTATCATCGCTAAGCTGTCACGTCTCCATGATGGGACTCAAAGCAGCTATTAGCCATGCATTTGAGGGGAGACACAAGTACAAGGAGAGTAGAAATCAACACGTGGCTTCTAACAGATACATGCGAGCGCAAACACACACTGACAAACATGCACACAAGAGCACACCGGCCTGGACACCCTTTCCTCTCATCCCCAGCTGATAGGCAGATGGTGAGAGTCACTCGAGCCTCTGACATGGAGGTGCATATAATTTAAAGCCTTGTTTGCATCTTAAAATACATCAGTACCATATTGACGTACAGTATACATCATGTCAGCGAGGGCCCTCCTCGTTGCAGTGGGGCCTGGCTGCTGTTCCATATTGCATAGGCAAGGCAGGAGGAGGGGGAAAAAAAAAAAAAAAAAGCCATTGCCTCATAAGAAGGTGATACTTCTCCACATAATGAATGTGGCCTCTGCCCAGTCTGAAGGTCAGCCTTCATTTGTGTATAATGGGCAAGAGTCAACTGTTTTCCAAATGAGACGTATGCAGAACAGACTGCCGAGTAAATATTGAAATCACCTCTGGGCTGTTTGTGTGATAAATTTCCCTCCACAAATCAGGTGCTGCTAAAAGGAGCGCTGCAGTGGAGCTTTCTGATGCTCTCTACTTGTAGGAACACTGTGGTTTATTGCACTGCAGCCTATCTGTCCTCAACATCCTTTTTTTTCTGTCACTGACTAGACTAAGCTGTAGGATCACCAAAGCAAAAAGGAAACGGAAAGAAGGAGGTGATGAGTTTTTGATCAAATGCTTAGTTGAGAAAATAAAGGCTAAGAAATGGATTCGTACTATTGTGAAAGGGATGAAATGATCACTTTTCCATTTTCCATTTATCATTTGCCTGCAACATCCACCCTGTCTTTGACTAAGTGACACACTCCATAAATCGAAATCTTTGTTCTGATAATTGCTTCATTTCACCGGATCAATTGTCATATCCACACAACGCACACCGCAATACAACGCCTGTAATAGGAAGCCAAGGAGATGTTGGCGCCCAACAACAAGTCTATTAAGCCACTAGAAGTCTAAACGTCAACAGGAACCAATCCCACTCTGTGCTAATCTGCATTCATTACTATGCAAACAAAACAATCCAGCCTCATATAGTCCTTCAAAGTCACCTTTAGATTCAGACACTTTTCTCATATAGACGCACGGGCAAGTCAGAATCCTCCAGAGCACAAAACTAACAGCGCATCACGGTCGCATGTTGAGAGTCACACCAGCGAGAAAACAGAAAGGGGGAACATTTCAACAAATAGAGAATAGCATGGTACTGTCACATGGGGAGCACAAAACAGCAAATAACAGAGACAAGGTCTGATGGTAAGCCCTTGGAGCAGCTGTCATATTAATAATAATGAAGGATCTATTAATATGCAAAGGAAGCAGCAGCCGACTGGCTTAACGCTGTCATGCCTCTGCATATTGTCAGGATCTTCATCATTAATTAACATGCTAGCTGCCCCATACCTGCGCCAATGTCAGAACATTCTTACAACAAACACCCCAATAGCCTGTGCCCTCCGCAACTAACTCTTATAATTAATTAAAATCAGATTAACTTCACATCAGTACACAAAAGACCGACTTTTACGACTTTCTCTATCAGTGATTTAAAAAGAAAAAACAAAACAAAACAAAAACCAAGAGCTTATCTGCTGTGTTTCTGTTCTCTTCTCTGTTAGGGACTGCACCACGGGCAAACAATGAAAACACCGGTTATTTATCGGGCAAGCAGGATAAACAGAGAAGAGACACTCCATGTCAATGAGCATGGTCGCCTAATTTATGCATGGACTGGTGGCAGCACAAGCAATGACAAACTGGGGATGGGAAAGGCGGGACTCTTAGGTACAACTAAACCACTTGAACTGTGCTATCCACATCATGACAAATTTAGTATCAATTACAGAGCGTGCTAACCTTATGACAAGCAGCGGACTAAAAGAGGAGGGGCAGAGACACAAAGAACTGACACTAATTACCTGGTGCATACTAGATCTATTTTAAAGCAGCTCAGAGTGGCAATGGATTAGATGATCCACTCTCCAGTAGAAGATGACATGCTAATTGTACACTGAAGAGTATAAATATTACAGGATGTTGCCACTTACAGGACACATAAGGAGAAGCAGCTCTCTGTGCCGCTGCACCCCACACTTGTGAGCAAGGCAAAGCCAGCCGGCATTAGAAAATATTGTTTTTATCAGTAAAGTACAGGATGCACCCCGGTAAGATGTAGGTGACATTCATTTCTCTAATGGTAAATGCAGTACTCTTGCGTTATTCAAAAGATTGAAGCCATATCCAGCACATAAATGAATTATATTGAAGCTGCTGCTTAAGTAGTGGCCAGAGTGTGAGTGGAGGCCACCTCTCCACTTTAAAGGAGATGTCATCTCAGTGTGGTGTCAGTCCACAGCAAATAATCCGATTTGGGGGCCAATCTGCCTGTAATGCATCAGCAACTGGAAAGGCTCCAGCGTAAGCCACCCCAACCCCACCTCCCACCCCGCCCGTCCCGGGGGCATGAGCACAAGTACGCATACACACACACACACACACACACACAGACACACATGTGCTTTCACACATGTATGAGGGTATTTCTTAAGTGTAAAAGTAAGCACATTAAGATGTCCTTTTTCTAAATGGAACTGGTGTCAAGGGCGATGATACAGATGTTAACAATGTGTTTCTCTCTGGTCCTGCCGAGTGAAGAAGACGTCTTTCAGATGTAACGGAAATTAAACCTACATATATGATTTGTTAGGTAGTATATGTCAGATGCTTCGGAAGGGTTGCACCCAAAAAAAAAAAAAAAGGGGAAAAAAAAAATTCTAAAAGAGTGAAATAAGTGAAGAATGCAGCGTGCCTGTCATGCTGCTCTTTAAAGCTGCAAGATCAGATAATTAAACAACTTCCTGCTTCTATCGCAAGGTGAAACTTTTTGCCAGTTTGAGCAATAGTTAACCACTCTGGAGTGACAAGCAGCTAGGAACAGACACGTCATCATATTAGTTAATGTCATTTATCTCCTCGTAACATCAGCAGAGGAATGGACCGAGCATTTGATTCCAGTGCTCTGCTCGTTACTCCGCGCCCAAATGAAAAACGGCGCAGTTGTTTGTGGAGTCTCGAAGAACTGGTGAAGCCTCGGGAAAAGCTGTCGGCCCGTATTCTGTCTTTCGGTGCAGGCGCTAACTCATCTGAGAATGAACTAATGTGACATGACACGATGGTGTAACTATTTAAGACAGTTTCTCAATGTCGTTTTTTATCATCAATCAGAACATTTGGACATGACAGGAAGATCAATTAGTCGCCTACTTAGACGCTAACTTACGTGTGGTCAATTATACTTAATTACTAATCTGTCAAAATCTGTAACTTCCTTGACGTTTAATGCTTAATACTATCATCAAAACAATAAATGGTTAATTACAACACAGAAACTGGTGCAAAAGTTCCATCTCGCCACAGTTAGGAAGCTTAAGGCAGTTATGAGAAGACCAAAAAAAAAAAAAAAAAAAAACCTCAATTACTTTATCTCTGCCCCCTGAATACCCTGACTAAATGTCAAGATCATAGAGTCCCTCTGGGCTTAAAGGGGATGATATCAAAAGGCTTTTCTGTTGCTTTATGTTCCACTAAATAACATGGCTCTTTCTCATCATTGTCCCTCTCTGTGTCACTTCAGCCTTTAAGTTGGCCTTCTATACTGCTGCAAAGATAGCCAGTGACCTCGCCCCTATTGCCACAGTTCAAAGCACTGGCCTGTAAGTCTCTGCTGCACTCAATCTCACTACTGGACCTGCGTTTAATAGTGAACTTCAAAGCAGGTGCTAATAGGAAATAAATAGAATTAAAAATGTGTTCAGCAGGATAATTAGAAGTGTTAAAATTGTTATACACCAAGGATCACTATGGAAAATCTTCTGTGGTGCTTTATCTCTTAATAAATGCAAAAATTAACAGTCGCTTAAATACAATGTGTGGCGTACAGCAAAAAGCTCCATTCGACAGCACAATATCATTAAAGACGTATCATGAAGAGAGCAGGATATGCAAAGCAGAGCACTTACAGCCACCAACATCAAAGCAGTCACAATGAAGCCAGCACAAATAGAACAAAAGCATTAGTTGCAATAAGACTTGGCCCAGGGGTAAGTTAGGGCACAAACGGTTGTTGTTGATTCTTGTGGCGATAAGCTTGCTTTAGCATCACCACTGCCTATGTACATATACCAGTGGAGTGGATTTAATCGCACTAATTAGAATGCACTCAAGGCAAAATGCAACATCTACTGGAATAATCTGAGAGAAAGATCTCCACTCCAATTTATTCTCCCTCCCCTCTTGGTTTCCGGGGCTTGAGCAGCAGAGGATCTGTTTTTGGTAAACGAGTGAGCGGCTGGTGTCTGGTGGTTAGGTGCATGTGTCACTTTGGACTGGTTGCCATTTCGAGGACACGCTGCGGGGATGCCGCTCGTGGGGGGGGGCGTGTGTGTGTGTGTGTGTAGAAAGAGAAGAGGACCAGACAGAGTGAATCAGAGCCTTAGCAACAGCGACAGACTGATACAGACCAAACCATACCTGTGGGCGGGATCATGCCATGGGACATGAGGCCGGGGACCGAGTGGGGCATGATGTGGGGTTCTCCGGTGATGTCACGCTCTGGGTTCTCTTCGGAGGCCGGCCGGGTCTGGAGCTAAAACATCGGGCAGAAAGAGGGAAGAAGTCGGGTGAGATATGAGGAGGAGGGGCCGTGTGGGTGGTGCCGGTGCCGGTGCTGGTGGTGGGGGAGTGTTAACATTTGGAGCACTCCAGAATGCAATTCCATTCCAAAGAGCTAACATGTACTGTAAATAAATTTCTTTTCAAGGACAGTTGCTTTCTGCAGCTCAACATAATAGACTTCCATAACTAATTAGATTACACGGTGAATTCATTTCCTTTATTGAAGATCAACCACTTTTTGATGCATAATTCATAACCCGTACCTCGTTACCTGTTCCTCCGTATTAATATCCCCACACTATTTGAATTGCCTCGTTTGCATATGCTAAAATCCAGTGCGCGGCCCTCGGCCTGGAAATTACATGTTAACTTGTTATAATTATTGCAGTCAGGCCACTATTGATTTATGAGACTTTTAAAAACCAAATATGTGTAGTTCTGGTAATGAATGATATTTTAAGGTTCTTCAGGAAATTAAAAGGCAATGGCTGCCTTAGGAAATGTTCTGCTTGCTTGATTTAATGCGTGCCTTAGCTGGAAGGTGGTGTGACAGAGTGATTCAGACCTGTTGGACGGTTCTGATGGGGGAGTTTTATTACACCAAACGAGGGGCACAGATCCAGGCGTGATAAATGACTGTGCCACCTTACTGTGGAGGAGAAAAGGCCTTCAAAGCAGATACACCACTGACTTTCCACACATCTTACTCATTCACTTATTAATACAGCTTCGAGTTTCAATCAATACCTACTTTGCTGGCTTATAGTTACAAAGAAAAGCCTACAGGGTGAAACTAAAAAAAAAAAAAAAACACAATGAGCATGTAATGGGCCAAGATTCTATAGAGGTATATTCTTTATGAACAAGGAGCTGGATGTCTCAGCTGAAGATGAATTACGGTGACGTGACACAGGTGACATATTGGCTTCATACATTATTTCACATACAATAGTCCATTTCATGCTTTACCAGGATATCAAGCTCTCTCTAACGTGAATTGAGTTCAATTCATTTTTAAAAGACCAAAAGGTTTCAGTAGTGTTCACAAACTACTTGAGAAAAACCAGATTGACGGGTATAAATTTTCCACAAACATGTATATATTTATTTTTCTTTGTTAATTTATCGCCTGCTGGTAAAGTTGGTTAATACTTAAACAGCCATAATGAATATGAACACTGAATTATGGGATTTTTTTTATAAGAGGTTGCTCATAAGAACAGTCTAGAGTCAATCAATGTAACAATAATGTCTTTCTCTAGACTTTATCAACCAGCAGGCTGTTTGTGTTACAGTACATTTCACTGTATTTCCCAAAGGCAGCATCTATGGAATGACGCAGTGTTTCAGTTCAGACGCCACACAGCCCTAGTAGTTGAATTTATTCAGCCATATCTTGTGAGGTTTATTTACCTCAGTCCTGCTAATAGAGTGCACTCACTCTATCTGTCTGAATGTGCTGACTCTCTCATATACTGGCACTGGAGGTTTTAGGACTAAAAGCAGACCTTCACCCAACTGTGTCCCTTTGGAGGGGAAGTACGCAAGTGATAGAAAGAAGTAACAAGAGGGAGAGCGAATGGCGGCAAGTGAGAGGAGGGCAACGAGAAAGAGAGGGGGAGAGAGAGAGAGAAACGAGTGCCCGCTCAACCTACGAGCGTCTGGAAACGTAATTCCTATTTCTATAGAAGCACCTCTTTGATCTTATGAGAGGGAGAGATCGCAGACAGTTTTGCTGTCATCACTTTCACTTGTACTCTGGCTGAATTATTTATGAAAGACCTCAATAGAGGGTATGTGATGGGTAAAAGGCTTTTACTAACAATACTAAAAGCAAAAAAAAAAGGACCCTCAAATGGACAAAAAAATGTCACATCAACCTTAGATCATGTCAAAGGATGTGAACTCGGGTACAAAGGCCCAGTTAAGTAAAGGTAATGTTTGGATAGGCTGGAAGATATTCGGTCCCGCGTGTTTAAAGGGATAGCATTTCATCTACAGCCTGCACACAAATAACACCGGCGAGCCATGAAAGCAATACGCCGACTGAAAACGTAGCTTTGAACTGAGGAACCTCCGAGCAACAGGAAAGCCTCTCAGAAATTAATGTTACTGTCTCCTTTCCTTATGGCTTAGTAGATGTCTACATTTGCAGAAATGGCAAAACACTTTGTTAAAGGGAGCGAAACGACTTTTTTTCCCCCCCCTCCTTTATTCAGTGTTTCTAAAGACTACATGGGATTCATGTAGTCCTGTATCATGTTCCTGAACAATTAGCAATTTACTGCCTGTAACCGCCACATTTTGAGGCCTGAATGTTAACATACAAACAGATCCGTGATGGTCAGAACCATCCAGGCTAATAGCTGAGTCCAGGGAGGAACTCAACCTGGCCTCAAACAAAAGAGCCAGGCTATTTATCAAGCGGCAGATGCTGATTCCCTAAATAGCCTGGCACAGAAACGGCTCCAAACTAGGCCATTATTGCAGGAAAAGATAGCACAACTGGATTTATGATTGGAATTTGGGTACCTTTGCTACATTTCTTATCTGCTGTTGTCTTTTCTAATCTTTCCAACCTTCTTTTTACTTTTCTCTCTCTGCTTAAAGATTATTATTTTTTTAAATAACAGCCTCTGGGTTTCAAAATGGGGCTTGTTTGGACAACTTTATTTCTGTTCTGAAGTTCAATCGTGAAAGAATTTTATTTCATGGTTTATTTATATTTATGCTTAAGATATTCAGGCCCCTCGTATCTCTGGCTTCAATTATGGAAGCAAAATAGGCCCCACCAGCTTTGGGCTGGGGCCACAAATATGTTACACATCTATTCTCTCCTTTTTTTTTTTTTTGTTTTGCTGTCATGGTGAAAAGAAAATAGCAGTGAACTTTCCCTGAACCAGACTTCCTTTAATGGCCCGGCCGTGTGTTGACCCAGCAGAGTCGGCTGGAACCTGATACTATCCAACACACTACGCTGCGCAGGCAATCAGATTACACGGGGCCCAACAATACACTCCACACGAGTCCAATTTCAGCACTACAATGCAATAAAAGCACAATAATTAAATTCACGTTCTCACCCCGTTTACAGGAAGCCAACACGAGGTGATAGGTATAATAAGAGGCATAATATCGAATGAGATATCAGGATGGTTTTTGATCTCATGGCAAAATTCTGACATCTCGCTATCAGACTCTTTTCTGACGACGGAAGCGGTGACTGAGATCTTATTACCCAGAACGCTGTTAATGCAGTGATTATGATCTGTTATAAATCAATTGAAACCACAAATGTAATGTTTAGCCCAAGTGAGCACACTCCCTTAGTGGATTCAGTTACACACAGAAGTCATCCGCTCCTCCCATCTTCGGATATCTTTAGGAATTCAACCTGATTATGTCAATAGTGGCTCGAGTTTGCAGAGAAAGAGCATAATATTATTTCCTGGTGGTTATGATTGAGCCATTAACCTTTTATCGCAGTCTTTTGTTTGACGTTTCTAAAAGGTAAGGATGAAGATATTTATTCCATTTCCGCCCAGTTGGCCAAAACAAGCGAGTGAATCATTCGTCTGGGGCTTGTGTAAACAAAAGGCCTCTCCAGGTCTCTGCCAATCAGGTCTTATAAAATATTAACCCAATGTCATTGCCCTTTTAAAATCTCTCACCTAGAATTCCCTAATTGTTCCTTTTCTTTATCTCTCCAGTGCAGAGAGTAAATAAATTAACAAAATAGCTTTTATCGCCCTGAGTAACCTTTTAACTGAAGGATTATCTGGGGTTTATTTTTCATTTCTCTCACAGCGATAGCAGAGCATGCCCCATTGATTGGTTTGCTGGGGTGGTGACCAGCCATGAAAACAAGGTCTTATTGATAAAACAAAGCAGTTTCTTACCTTTTAAGTGCCAGGTCAGGCAGAAATTCAGACGCCCGAGTCCATCAGGGGCCTGAATATGCTGAGTGCATTGGTTTTTTTTTTTCTTTTTTTTGTTTGTTTTGTTTTTTTTATTCGGTTCAATCAAATGGTTTAAAAATATGCACACAACTCCCCTGAGAGCTTAACTTTTTTTCTTTTTTTTTTGAAAAGCAGGAATAACATGTCTGTGCTGCCAATTTAAAATCCCCATAGGTGAGATAACAGCGTTGGCTGGGAGGGAGGGAGGGGAGGGGAGGGGGTGCAGTGTTTAACTTTAATTTGAGAAATGAGTTGTGCTCCAAAAACTTGTAGTTTCTTTGCTTTAAACAAAATGGCCACGAAAGGAAGACGCTCATAAAATAAAAGAAGGAAAAGGAGAGTGAAACTACAGCGCAGCGTGAACATGAACACTGTTTTCTCTCTGTTAATGATCAGCTGATTAGAATGGGATCTCTCTGGCTCCCGGCTTAATCAGCTGCCTTAAGATCTGCTATGGGTGGGAGAAGTGTAGAAAACACAGAAACACAGAGGGGCATTCAACATCACCGTGCAGGCAAACTGAAACATAAGGAACAGGAAGTATTCCCCCCCTCTCCATTCATAAATTTCATATTTGCAGAGGGTTTATTCCTTTAAACAACTATTTCTTTTACATGAAATAATCTAAATTATTCTTTCAAACTTTGGTGAATCTCTGCATGAAGTGAAAAATTTGATGATTCAAATAAACAGCTCGAAACGTTTCTTCTTCTTAAAATGCATAATTACATTAAACCGACCGCTGGCTGTGTGTATATCTAAGAGTAACCGAGACGCAGAGTTTAACAACTCCACAAAACCGAACCAGTGAAAACGGAGGGACTATATGTTGCTTTCAACAAAAAAAGGGAAAAAGAAAAAAAGAAAGATGATTTATATTTCCTGCTGACCTTGGCAGTCTATTCGTTGTGATGATCATAATCTCAGAGTCGCAGTGTGATACATGGGAATGTATTTGCTCATCCATCTTTTTCATGCATCCATCTATCCTTACCCTCATCTTGTATCTGTATTTGCATTGAACCTATTCTTGGATTATCTCAATCAGCTTCCCCTTGCACCTGTCAAACAACGCCTCGCACAGGTAGCCACATGGCACTTATCTGATCTAGATAGCTGGATTACAGCGAGTTTGAGAGTGCGAGGAGAGAAGGAAAAAAAAAAAAGAGAAAAAAAAAACCCAAAAAAGGACAACAGACTTTTATTTATTAGGGTTAGGAACAGCTGCATCCGTCTGCAAACTGTGAACCTTTGTTACGGAACAATATATCACAGATCAAATGGTGTGAAATCAAAGGCGGGAGAGAGTTAGCATCAATCCCACTAAAACCCCTTTTAAAGTGCTGTCTGCGCTCTGATCCCTGTGCGGACTAATGTGCGGGGTTGAGATCAGTGGTAGTTGGGAGAGTGGGTGCCTTCCTGATGCCTTTGTCTGGGCTCAGGCCTGATTAGGACCACGCTGGGTGAGACGATCACAGCGTCTGATGGTACGGAGGAACTCGGGAGCCGGTTTCGCTCCTTCCGCTGTCCTCAAGCCTGTGTCATGAAACAGGCAGGCTTTAAGAGAAGGCCGATGTTACAGCAGCTATAAAGAGCTTAGTCCTGTAATCGCTCTCTATTAGAGCCGTTTGAAGCCTTTCGGTTGTGAAATAGAATCTAGCAAAGATCTGAAACACGATAAACTGCTGATTATTCCCATGCATCATTAATGTTAAAAGCTGATTTCATAATTGTATGTCCCATAACTACAGAGTCTAAGTCTTGCTTAGCACCACATGAACAGACTCTGATAATGAGTAAGCAGACTTCCTACATCACGGGAACTGATGAGGAAAGCCTAATTGGTTGACTTTTCCATGCCTAATGGATGATTCTCTTAATTAAAAAGATACTGTACCAAATGTTAGAAATCAGATAGTGCTTAAAGTAAATGCAGTTAATCAAATGTATGAGAATGAGCAGTTCCAGGAAAGCCTAAATGAGATTGGTAGATATGATTTGGCTCCAATATTTATTAATTGCAAGTGCCTTTGGTTAGCAAAACAGAACAGGTCTTATCTTCAAACTGCGAGGAAATTTCATCTAACCACTCTCACTGATCTCTCTTTTTCATGAACTGCGATGCATATGAAACAAGTCTTCAAAA
The DNA here is from genome assembly GCF_007364275.1 of Archocentrus centrarchus. Classification (NCBI taxonomy): domain Eukaryota; kingdom Metazoa; phylum Chordata; class Actinopteri; order Cichliformes; family Cichlidae; genus Archocentrus; species Archocentrus centrarchus. Next base: position 24,912,080 of record NC_044366.1, on the reverse strand, counting down.
CAAGGCTTTTAAAACTTACCCAGTCAGGGTGCCTTTGAGGATATTTAATTAAAATCTAATCCTGCATTCATTAAGGCTCACATAAATTAAGCTGTCATTCATAAGATTTATGGATTCTCATTTGCATATTGCATACAATTCATCAATTACTCAAGTATGAAAGGAGCGCATTTCCCTTGGAGCTGCCTGCTAGCCTGCCAACATTTGAAATGAGAGAAAGAGCACGACTGTCAGGCATTCACTGCAAACTTTTCCCCACAATGTCTGTGCACTGATTAATCTCATTTTCTAGGCATCCCTTACAAGATTGTACACAGTCCAGCTGCACTTTTCAATTATTTCTCCTGTCCTCTCAACTAACTTTGAAAGCAGGATGGGCTAAATGTGGACTGGGGGCTACTTTAGTCTTTATGTATATAACATGTCTTTTTTGCCAGGGTAATCATAAATTAGAGAGAGGGGTTTTAAAGATCCTAATGGAAAGGAAATGTAGTAATTTTATTGCAAATCCCATCAGGCAAATATTCTGCATGCTATAATAGCATATTTCCTGTCACATTTAGAGAAGAATACATCCAGCAGGCATTCTGACAGAGGGAGAAAGCACAAGAAAAAAAATAAATAAAAAGAGAGAGGGGGGAGGGTGGACCGATGAGAAAAAGAGTGGCAGTGAGAAAACAAAAGAGAGGGGGGAAATCTTGGTGCTAAACACATAAAAAACTCCCTTTTTGGACATGAGGCTATGGGAAACACAGTATGGAGTAAGTGCTTAAACCAAGCGGAGCGTGAACGCATCTAAGATAAAAGGTCAGGCAAAAACAAACAGGCCACTCGCGAGGACGAATGGAATTAATTGACTCATTAATATGCATGGCTAATAAAGCTCAAAATCCTAAAACAAAAATCATTGTCAACCATTCCCTTTTAATGGCTCTTATTTTCAGCTTGAGAAGAGCTAGTCTACAGGGTGTATCAATCTTAGGAGGGGTGGTGTTCCTCCACCAAACAGGCTTGGGGTAACCTCGGTGTTGTATGCTCATGTCCTCCCCAGCAGACAAAGGCAGAGTTGTTCTGGTGGAGGGATTAATTGAGAATTAATCCCAGTTTCTGGCAGTGGAACAGACCAGCAGTTAGAAGTGAAAGTCATCCTGAAGGGTAGTTAATTGGTTCCCCATAGCAAAAGCTTTGGAGAACAGAAATCAAGCTGCATTTTCATTAATCCTCCCCATTGTTTTGTGAAATTGTTGTGGAGAGTGACTTCAGATAGAGTCAATAGTTAAGGCTTTTAATTTGCTTTTAATTCTGCCAGTGGGGTGACAATTAACAAACCCCAAAGAACAATAGCTGTGAAAATTATGCGTTCGATTGACTCTAAATGACTCTGAAATCAAAAACCGATAAGCAATTAATATACTGTACTCTACAAATGGTAAGCACCTCCAACATACTTGATGCGCTCCATCTCACTCTCTCTCATTCTCTTTCTCTCTCTCTGTCTATCTCTATATATATATATATATATATATATATATATATATACATATATAAAGCTTTTAAGCTTTGGGAATAGCACCATCAGATTGTCGGATGTGATTAATTACAGGTCCAAATGGACACAATAGACAGAAAGGGTGATGTAATCATAACACGAGGAGACACGGTGGCTAACAGCAGAGATGGAGGAGGAAAAGGCACAGAGAGAAAAGAGAGAGAGAGAGACAGAGAGAGAGGGGGAGACAGCGAACGGCTCACAAACACATTCCAAGTTCAAGCTAAACAGGAAGACCGTGGTGATTAGCATTAATTGCACCGAGGATTGGAATCCTGTGTGAAACATTAAACAAAAATTATCTGCTGTTTATTCTCTTTTTTTTTTTTTCCTGATTTTCTTTTTTTTCTTTTTTCAATAATTAATGAAAAGTAAATACTTGGAGGAGTCCAAAAATGATCTAGGGAGGAAAAGAAATGTTTACATAATCGGGAAAAATGTTCCTGTCCTCTTTTTGTTCAGCGTGTGCGTCTGTGTGTGTGTGTGTGTGTACACACGAAAGGTTAGGGCACAGGCCTGGTTCTCAGTGTTCCTCACTGTTTCTCCATTAGAAGTAACAGTGTCTGTTCCCCTGAGTATCGACTGCTGTGAGAGTGTTTGCATATTTAGATACAAGCAGCCCTGTTTATGCAGCCCCACTCTTGGCTGCTCAAGTTCACTACAACACAAGCCCTGATCAATTTGGCCAGCTGTGCTTTAAATGCTGTTTACAACAATAACATTGTGGCTAACAGAGCACAGCCTAGTGTGCAAGCGCGCACACACACACACACATCCTTACCAGTGAGGGATAGACAGAGAGAAAGAGAGAGAGAGAGAGAGAGAGAGAGAGAGAGAGAACTTCAGAGGGAGCCCCCAGCCTGCACATTCCCAGACGAGCATTTGTACTGAGTTAAAGACGAATCAAAGCCCGACTCCTCTGCAAGACATGGAAGAATTGGATTCCATCTGTATACATCTCTGTGATCCTTCCGGAAGAATCTCTGACTGCAAGCAAAAAAAAACAGAGAGGAAATAACAAGAACTCAAACAGGAGTCCCACCCTGAAGTGGGCCAAAACTGAACACGGCACGTTCCGAGTTACAGATTTCGTTCCTGGCGAATGATTGGCATCGAGTACAAAACAAAACGTCAGGCTCGCTAAAATTCCCACACAAGTGACAACTGCTTTCGACAAGCTGCTGCGCACTTCACAAATAACTCTGTCTGGGCGAGATACTACATTCCCTGAGACTTCAGGTTTCTCTTGAAAGCTAGAACTCCATTTAAGCCTGGCAGGAGAGCAAATAGGCCTACTCAGCAGATAGCAGTGAAGCTGCTGCTGCTGCTGCTGCTGTGCTCTCGCTTGATGATATAATTCTTAATGTACAGCTTGACGAGACATAAATCTTACCCGAGAACCACCTCACCTGAATTCTTTTCTCACTCTCTTTCTCTCCCTCTCTGATGATGAATTGTTTGCTACATCTCAGAGACTAAAACCCTTCAACCTCTTCAAACCCGGGTTTCTAATAACGCGTAGGTGCTGGGGAGAGGTGACAGCATGATGAATATCACAACAGACAGCTCCAATATGGGACAATTTTACCAGATCGATATCTCACTGCAATATCAGAGAAAAGGAGCTGATATTAGTCTACACAGTGTATTACAGATGGGGTACATTTCTTCTCTCTGCACTCCCAGTGAACCTAGGCTATATTTCATCCACGTCGGCGATGGTTTACACACTCACAAACGCTCTGGAAACTAATCATAGCATGGTAGCCACACCAGATGCATCTGCTTAAAATTATCCGTATGTGTGACGCGCCTCTAACCCCCTTGTTCAACACGGCGATGGACTTGCAAATAAACTGTGAATCACATTAGAGGATGTTACAGACCATTATTTCTAGTGAGAACAAATGTTTTGTCACATTCTAATAGAGAGATCACAGGCGTTCTGCGCGCAGCTCTTTAGAGGAAAGCCGAGGCCAAAAACGTCACATTTCGAAAAGAAACGCCAGAACTACACAGTTAGGTTACAAAACTCCAAAGTTTGCTTGCCAATAAGCTGAAATTATCATATTTTTTTAAATTACATTTTCTCCCAGCGCGTTCTGAAGCACTTCCATACCTCTCAGCCTCCTTTTTGTTTTCTTTTTTTTTTTTTTTTAATCTGTGAAATGTTCAAATGAAATAAATAAGTCCAAATAAACAATTCCTTTCTAATTAAACGGCGCATACATGTTCGTAGGCATGTGTGTGATTAGAGGTCTGACTTTAATTTGCGCTAAGAGTAATTATGGTTCAGGGAATTCATCACAGTACAAACATTTGTTGAGCCCTAGATGAATAAATCAATCACAAATGCTCTCTGACAAATTAACTGACACTGCTCTCTTTGTCAAGCTCTGCGCTAAACACCGTGGTCAAGTAACGTGTGCCTGAAGAAATAGAATGAGACACCTTTTACTTCCAAGGGAGACAGATGCATATAGGGGGAGAGAGAGAAATGAAAAAGAGACTGAAGGAGGGAGAGCAGACACTGCTAACGCTTAATATCTTCTCTCTCCAGGGGGCCGGGGCTGAGGGCCCCACTGCTGTCAGCTGCAATAGGACCAGTCTTTTTGTGAGCGCCCAAGGTTCGTTAAGGGCTATTAATGGAACACAGTATCCCTTGTGTAGGGGACTTGTCAGTGTTTCATTAGAGACTGATAAACATATAATACATAGTGTCAAACACAGTGTGTGTGCAGTGTGACGTGGTGGTGGCGGGCGGCGAAAGGGATTTTTGGGACTGGAGTGTAACAGTCATTCCCATGCTCTGCGCTGACAATATTTAGGATTTCATAAAGAGGGAAGAGCGCAGCGGACGCATCAGGACCTGTTGAGCAAACTGTTGGCTTAACGGAGAGGAGGTCTACAACTGCGGTGCAGCTTTGGCAAACACTCGGTCCTATTACATTTCTTCGGTGGTGATCTGAGAAAAGAAGAGCGCGTTCCCGTCCGTATCTGGTGAAGATAAGATAAGCTGGTGTATCTCTGTTGTTCTCTTCTCGCTGCTTAGGCCCAAAAGTACAAGAAAAAGAAATACATCATATTCAATTAAAGTTCTTTTTTTCACCACTACTGAACAAATCAGCCCACAGCTGGGACTCTGGGTCTAGTTCACAAAGTCCTTTTGATCATTTTGTGGCAGTAAGAGAGTTTGGAGTCCCGTGGAGTGCGGGACCAAGCTGATCTTATTATGATAATTGGGATACATCAACTTCAGATAGCACTAATGGAGTGAGATTTCAGTGATCAAGAGTGCATATTCGACTGTAGAAGCAAGTTCACTTTTTTTTAGAAGGAGGCATTATGCAATGCTCCGGTTGTGTTCCCAGTAGGCAGCTACTGAAACTCCCAGCACAACCGAAGAGTACGCTTTTAGCTTTGGTGTTGGAAGCAGCGCCGCACTCTGACGTTTGCCACTGAAGACGAGTGTTGCTCGGGTGAAGCTGAATCTATTTCCTCATGAGTGAGTAATTGGTTACTCTGACCATTAATCAGTTAATCTTCTCTTTTTTACCCCCTCTCTTCAACAGAGAAATATCAGAGGTTCAATAATTAAAAACGTGTCAGGTGAAAGTCCAACGCGCTTCCTCACACTGTATGTTCTCACATTCCCTGCTTTGTTCATCTTATTAACCTCCTCTCCGCTCGCCGCGCCTTTAAATGAAATCTTTAGCCCCTTACATGTGAAATTAAAACTGCCCTCCCTTGAGCGCTTTTAATTATTCTTCTTCAGGAGAAACTTCCACTTCTACTTTTGTCAAGGCGGCCTTCTTTCTTCCCGGCCTCCCTTTCCACACTCCTACTCACTGCCCAGGTCTGTCATGCTTCACTCCTCCCTCCAGCCCGTTGCTCTCTTCCTCCCCCCCCTTTTTTTTTCTTCTTTTTCTCTTCTTTTGCAGGTCTGTTTAATTCTCACCTTGCTCTGCCCTTGTCATCAAGCCGTTGAAGCACAAAGCCAGGAGCAAGGGAGTGTTTACTCATTTCCCCACTACATTACCTCTCCTATTAATCACTGCATGGAAACTTCTGGACACTGAAGCATCTCTGCAGTCGCTGCCCCAGCTGCCCCTCTATGCTAACAGGGCAAACTTTACATAAATGCCATTCTGAAAATATTAAAAAAAAAAAAAGAGCATGCAACACAGAGTGCAGAGAGTACACGTGCACTTGTTTCTTCAAGTAGGCACCCTCAAGCCAAGACTGCATTACTTCAAAGAGTTAAATATGTTAAATATTGGAGTAATATTTTAATGCCCTCGCGGAAAGGAAACATAACGGAGGCTCTCGATAAAAAAAAGCAAGTTTGGAAGCAAACATGAGTTGGTTGACATTGAAATGCATGAGACATTATGAGAACACAGGACGTGCAGAGGTTAGTGTCTCTAATTAATCAAATTTAATTGCATGTAAATTGTACTTTAAATGCAGATGAGGAAGAAAAGCAGTTTTTATTTATTTATTTATGTATTTTTTTTGGGGGGGGGGCACACACCCTCTTGTTACTCTTCACTCATTCTATTTGTGAGATCAGAGAGATGAAAAATGAACTTTTTGTAAAAGCTCCTAATATTAGTGTTTATCAGCAGTTTGAGAAACAAGGGGGGGGGGTGGTTTTAAAAAAATTTGCGTGAAAATTCAATCTGAGTCTTTTGCGTCCGCGCGACGCCATGAACAGGGCAAAGCTGCTGCGAAGGATTCTTATGAAATTCAATTAACGCACCAACAGCTTTCCTTTTCTCTCCTGCCCTAATTCCCACATTCCCGCTGAAATGACTGCATTCCCGGCAATTATGCTAACCGCTTGGAGTGCACCATAAATTCACAGGTCTGGGAAAGGCTGTAACGAGAGCTCCTTAAATATGGGAAGGAGACGTTTGAGAAGATGGATCGCCGTGGGCTAGTGGTCAGGCGGCAGTGGGCAGGGGGAACTTGTTTGTGAAACATACTACTAGCTGCTGTGCTGTTTCTAATGAGGCTATGGACATAAGCAAAATTATCATTAATGAATGAACCCCTCCTTTTCCGGCTTTCTCTTCATGTGTTTTTTTTTTTTCCTTTCCTTGCCACAGCCCCCTGTCCTTTTGCAATTACTGTTTCACTGGGTAGCCCAAGGCGGCGGGCCGCATGTGTGTCGGCTATATATGGGAAAGAGAAAGAACCCAAAATATTTGAAATGCAAATAAATGAGTAATGTAAATAGTTTTGAGAGAGTTTACCCAGTGAACAATGGCCCCTTATGAGACACAAGTGCGACAGAGGGAGAGAGAACAGGACTGCTGGTGTGGGGATCGGAGCGGTGGGGGTTGGAGGGATCATCCAACACAATGTGGCCCTTCTCCTAAAGCAACTTGTTATCAGGCGCTACGCAGAGCCCCCCATTCAATCTGCATTTAAATACATTTCAGTCCACTCACTCATTTGCATTCATTTCTCCCATTATATTTGAAAATGGCTAAATGTCTAGCCAGCACAATGTGGGAGCCTATCACCGGCCAGGGGAAGCCCACACCTGATGCCAATTTAGCCCGCTTGGATCTATTCATTGCCATGGCCCGATCTGACAACTCCAGCTCGTCCCCATCCAGGAGACTTTTCAATTGGATCTGCTTGTGGTGACAAAATTGTTTTGCTCATTGAGTTTTTTTTTTTTCCCCCTTTCTTTTTCTGTCCCACCCCCGCCTTTCCATCTTTCTCTCCCTCTCTCATCGTCACTCCCTCTGTCTGTGCGTCTGGGTGTCTGTTTGGGAGCCATGGGAAAAGGAGAAGCAAATGATTCTCAGTGGCTTCTGATTTCCACTATTTGTTCAGCATTAGGCCCACTTATCTCTGAAAGAAAAAGCAACATGTGGAGAGAAAGTGACAGGCAGAAATTCAGCCTCACTAACAGGCCTATTGTGTGCTCAAGATCTGCATTCAAACATGAGGGGCCCTCTAACTCTTTCTCTCTCTCGCTCCCTCTCCCTGTCGCTATAAAATGTGCACATACTTGTGCATAGACCTCTGTCACAGTCAATTACTGCTGCTAATCTGTACTGCAATGGAGAGTAAATATTTCATTACTTTTTCAAATAAACAGTTGGTCTGAGCTCATGAAGTGTCATCTATTCTGTGAAAGGAGCTGTGACGTTCACATTCAATTACACCATAAAAACCGCCAAGCTTCTGAAGTAGAGTTTTTGTGCTGAGAGCACACTACCAAAATCATTAAGACTTGGTGGCAACATCTTGAGATGAAAAGCCGAGTTGAGAGCCCCAGCATTTACACTACAGCACCTTTTCTTTGGCCCAAAATCATCCTGGGAGCGCTGCCCTCGCCCCCCCCCCACCGCCGCCTTCCTCTTTCTTTCTCCCCCCTCTTCGCGCCTTACAGAAAAGTTCATCAGTTGGTGTCTACACAGCTCGGCAGAGACACACAACACTGTTTTCTCGGCAACGCACTAAGTAGTGTTGTGCGAGATTAGCAGATGAAATAATGCAAGGAGCGGGGAGGGCAGGGCGGGAGGGGGACTGGCGGGGGGTTGACAGAGAGATCCCAGAGTCTACTGCTCATTAATCACTGCAGCGTCTTTGACCTTTCATTTGCCAAGGGCGCAAAGAGAGGAGGAGGAGGGTGGCCGCGGCTGCTAACGCTGCCCAGGAAAGAGGCTGAGGAGAGGGGAGCGAGGGGGGAAAAAGGCTGGGGAAGAATCAAAAATATGACCGCGAGATTGTGTGGCGTGGAGTCCAGAGGAGATGCATTCTTAAGGAAGACTGAAATTAATCAGCTTCACCAACCGTTAGATGAATCAGGCATTTCCCAGCCTCTAGGTGGTATCAGCTGCTCTGCTCTTCTCGCCGGGCCTGATAAAGACCGATAGGCCCCGTTCCCATTTACACATGTTATTAAAAGAATTACAAAGACGTCTGCTCGGCTTCCTCCCCTCACACCGGTGTGGGCTTTGGGAACCGGGTGCTGGAAGTGGTAAGAGGGTGTGACATTAGTGTCAGGCATATTTTTAGCGTCTGGATGCTCCGCGCTTAGTTACCAGGTGGGATGGGATGACTGAAGGCAGCCAGGCAGCGGTGATGGAGGTGGAGGTGGTGGTGAGAAAAGCTTGACACACCACAGCTACTGCAGAGAAGTGTTTGTATATCTGAGAATATGCGTGCGAAAAGAGAGGAGAGTAAGCGAAGGAAGTCGTACAGAGCTGCAAAAGCTGATTGGGGCCCTGCTTCGGAGACTTGTGCTGATTGATTCGTAGGATGATGATGCCTGTTATACATCATTACATCTCCATTGTCTATTGTAACTTGGAAACACACTCCTGTAATTAGATAATGAAGTCTCAATGTTTCGCAACAAGAGCGCTATAAAAAAAGGATCTGGTCTAAATAATTAAGCGACAAATAAGCATGAGAGAAAATGAATGAAAATGATAGCTAATCAAGTGAAAACAATGGCACTTACTGAATCAATACCGGGGAGATGAGTGATGCAAGTGTAGGATAGTTTATCACTGAATATGGTGGACAGTTATTAATATGCATTTAAGCTTATTTTTAACCCTAATTGATGTTCAAGGTTAATCTAATCAGACCAATTGCACCTCTGAAGAGGCTGCTCCAATTTAATTGGCTATTTTTATTGCCTCAGCGAGATTTTAATTGAAACCAAAGGGGATCTAACAACAACTGTGACATGCTGATGTCTGGGGGATAGTTATAAATATGTGACAAAATATGTGCATTATTAATGTGACTTCTTAATGCATTATTGTAATGCGTCCCCAGAAACGCAGATATTACTTTACGCAACAAGAGGTTTGGTGGGGGTGTGTGTGTTGGGGGGGGGGGGGGACAGAAAACTCAACTCATCCTGAATATGTCAACAAAATAACACAGGGATGCTTTCGCATGACTCCGGGCAAATCTGCAGATTTAAATTGTTAACATTCGAAAGAGAAAAAAATGAACTTTTGAAGTGTAAGAAAACACTGGCCTCTATCTGATTTAAAGCCCGTCAGCATATTCAGAGCCTTTCGCACGCCACAGATAATGTGGTTCAAGAATAGTGTTGCTACTTACACTAGGAAAGCGATGAGACCATAAAAAAAAAAAAAAAAAATGCCATTGATCCCAAAAGAAGAGATTACACTGTGTCTGACACAGGCGTGAACATTAGCATTAGACTCCTGGATCAAATTCTGCACGGCAGCAGTAGCCATTGATGATATCGATCAGAATCGTGGCTACTACGATTATACATGAGCCATCAGTTGGCACTTTGAAAATGGACTTCCTCTCCTTACTGGCTTTTGTAGAACATTTCTCTTTATCTGTATGAAGAGCTCTTCTTTTCTCCCCCCCCCCTTTTTTTTTGGGTATAACTGTGATTTTAGAGGTAAATGGCTTATTAATTGCAGGCCTGCTTCCTGCTGAAAGATCCACTGAGGATTCAGAGGGACACAGGATTCAGCAGTACTGGAGTGTTGTTATTTGTCCTCTAAGGGATGACACTGAGTGTCAGTGCTTTAAATATCAGGCCTATTTCCAGACCTGGAATGACAGAGGTTTAGATAAGTAAGCATACAAGGCGGGCCAACTAGACGGACTGAGAGAAAGAGTGAGGAAAGGTAAAAACTCAGTATTGCTTCGTCATCTATGAATAAAAAGAGAGTCTAAGCGGGGCCCATAGTCCCACAGCAAGAGTGGAAAACACCACCTACTCAAGCCTGACATCTGTATAAAAACAAAAAATAATCTGCTGTCAGCAGAATGTTCAATGACTCCTATCACCCGGCTGCTGATAAAGACTCTGGCCGCTGTAAGGATTGGGCTGTTATGCGAGGGGCTCAGTGGATCGGAATGCATGCTAATTGCCATCAGAAATATGTGGCGAGCCTTACAATTTCTGGCACTGCTCCGCACCTTGGCGAAGGACATGCCAGACGGACTCCAGCAAAACAAAGATTAATGAACAGCGTTGAATCGCTGTAATGCCATGTCAACAGAACCATACATTTCATTACAGAGGTCACCGGTGCTCTGGTGTTAATGCCATGCGAAAAATGTACACTGCGCAAAGTCTCGGCCCTTCCAGCAAGCTGAAAACAAGAGATAAATATTTTACTTGTTGGATTATATTATTCCACTGATGTGATTACAAAGACCCCATTACAGTGGCCAAATGCACACTTACTTAGCCAAAGGTGTATATATTTATATATATATGTAAAAAAGCAGGGGGTTTGAAAATAAATGGAAAGGTTCACAGCACTGTGACAGTGACAGCAGAAGAATATATTCAACGTGTCAGTATAATCCAGTGTGTCAGTAAAACCTGATGCTCTAAACAGGAGCAAACCTCCCCTTTTAAATAATTGATATTTTCTGATTAAATGTGGCAGTTTGGAGATAATGAATTCTTTATAGTGTGCCTTGAGCAACTCAACAGCTTTGCCCTGTGTGACAGCTTTATGGGGCGTCTTTTTACCCAAATTTTGAAAGTTTAACCTATGTAGATCAATGTGCTTCCTTAAAAGAGTTTAATAAATTAAAGTGCAGGGGGCTTTTTTTTTTTTTTTTTCCTCAGCGAGCAGAAAAAGCTGATGAGACAGGTTTAGTTTAATCTCAGGCAATAGAAGTCATTAACCATTCTCCCAGGAATTAAAATATAGCTTGCCCTTTTCTTCTCTCACTTATCATTAGCATCACTTTAATCTCCCCGCGTTTCACACTGCTATTTTAATCATTACTTACTGCCTTTTGACAACTGAAGAACATGGCTTCTCCCCGCTCAGGCAATATCCTGATTTTAGCTGACAAAATGTAGGACATCATTTAAAAATATCTAAATTTCCTCTTCCTTTTTTTTTTTTTTTATATTCTTCTAACTTCCACTCTTTAGACCCCTGAATGTCTGTCTATTTATATCAAAGAAAGCACAAAAGGCGAGAGGAGATTGAGTGGACGACATTCAGAATGTAATTTGAGTTAGCTGCAAGGGCAACAAAATGTGTGATACAGTTTATTTGTGCCTGTCGTGTTATTCAAATACGTGGTGAATTTCACATATTGCTCTATGTGGGTCATGTAGGGGATTGGGGTTATATTTGTCTGCCCTTGAATCAATGAACATTTACAACAGTATCTCTGGAGCAGAGTATAAATAAAGCATTATGGCCAGTCTCTCAGTGACAATGACAGATGTAGGGCAAGGAATTTTCTTCAACTTTTGTTTCTTTATTGTTGCTGGTAACAGTAAAATTGAACAATAGGAGAGGATTTGGAGCATGATTAATTTGTAAATGATGAAGGGAATACACATGGCTCACAGCTGACAGTATATTATATATATATATATATTTAAATGTGTTGAATTTGTTGTTTTGGGGGGGCGTCAGATTCAGAAAACTTTATTTCCCCCAATCTGCCCCAATCCACACACCTCTGCTGCTGCTCTTAACTTCCACTGTGGGCCTATGCAAATAGGTGCGTTTTTGCGTCATTACATTTCATTTCACCGATTTAACAATAATCCATCTAAGCTAGTGTAGTTCTCCCCTAAAACACATGAAATTGAACTAATCTGCTTTTCCCTCAGTGACTCACTACTTCACTGCCTTTTCTAAACTGTGCCAAGATTAAAGGCATTACCAAAGAACAGAAACCTTGAGTCCTTTAGATTAGTGTTCAATTACTTAATCCTTTAATAGAATTTGAGTTTTGTCCAAAACAACAAAGTACCTCAAATGCGCATTATTATTGCTGTCAAAAGCAACAAGAAGATTAAGTATAACTGCTCCAGGAAGGTTCGAGTCTTAAAATTCAGCACGCGTGCAGCTCTTTTACAAGTGGGAAAACTGATATAATGATCATTTAGAGAAACATATGGATGGCATATTGTCCTAATGAGCCACACAAGCAAAGGTAGAGCTCGAGAATTTGGGGAGTTCCTCGAAGAGGGCGCCCAAGAACGCCGGCTGCATCAAGGGGGAATAAAAGCAGTTGTTTTTCTATCCTTGTCGCTGGGTGCACGTAAACATGAATCCGGCGCCCTCCCTCCCCTTTCCTCTCTCCAAAAAAACCCCCGCGTGCCTCCCTCCCCCTCCCCTCCTGCCGCAATTTAAAAATCAACACTGAACTTGTTCGCTAAACGGTTGGAAGCAGTTTATGAACATTTCAACAATAAAATCCCCTCCTCTCACATCAAAAAGAATCTCGATTCATTTCTGATCTCTATCCAAGTTCAAAGGCTAAGTTAAAGTGATACTTCAAAGAAGCGTGTAATCAAAGACATGCAGCTGTTAAAACAATCTTTTGTTAGTTCATTGTCTTCAAACCAGACTCTTCACAAAATCCCCAAATGAAGGGAAGCAGAATCAAATAAGTTACATTCAATCATTTTGAGTGGGAGGCTTTGGTGTCATGCTAGAATAACTGCAACACTAAAGATTTACTACTATTTACAGCAGCTGAAGCAGTACAATAAGGCTGGTATCCTGCCGCAGGAAAAACTACCAGGGTCCTCTTAAATATGCCAAGGGCTCGAGGCGCACTAAAATATGCCCTGCACAAAAGTGAGGCATTTTGACAAATTAAGCACCCAGTTATGAAGGCTGCATTGTTATATTTGATGTTGTACCCTTGCTTCTCGACTGCAAGGCTCTGTGGCTGTGTGTAAAAGCAGTATAATGTCCTCTCAGTCTTTCCTCCCTGGCCTGCTGCACTGTGTCATTTGATTTCCTGCACAAGGGCAAGTTGCAGCTGTATTAACAAGTCCCTATCACTACTTGATGTCATTGAATTTTAATGCTAGACCAACCAAAAGGAGGGACAATGAAAAAAAAAAAAAAAGAGGGGGGGGAGGAAAAAAAGGGAGCTTTGCCAGTCCACTGGCTTGGCTTAATTTTTTAATATGCGTTAGCACCTTGCTTTAATCCGACTCTAATGTACATCATCAGGGGTTACTGTTGAGATAGAGAAAGGGGCTGTCAATCAAGGCTTGGTCAAATTATACCCAGACTCCATTAGGTTTAAAATAGAGCGATGAGGTCTAGCGTGAGTCAATCAAATCATTTAAGGATGGCTGTTACGGTTATTACGTTCTACTTGTTATGGAACCCGCTCTTACCTTTATTACCATCGCCGGCGAGCGAAAGCGAACGACCGCTGAAATGCACCTGTTGTTATCACATTACATGTTACAGTAAATTTTCCTGGCATTCCGCTTTACGGTGACCATCATGCAGAAACTGTAAGTGCATGCTATCAAGTTACAGACAGGTGATAAATTAAAGGAAAACCCAACAACAACAAAAAAAAGAAAGTTTCTCTATCGTGCATCTCGGTTTCGACTGTACAAGTTCTTGGAAGTCTGCTGAAAGGATGGGGGCTTTATTCTCCAAAAGATATTCCCTCATTTTGGTGTTTTGATGATTGCAGTGGAGAGCCCTAACACGTCGGTCCAATATCTCCCACAGGTGTTCAATTAGGTTGAGATCTGGTGACTGTGAAGGGCTTAATCATTTTCTCCCTTGCTCTACATGGTCATCCAGGAAGAGACCGATCCCATCAGGACAGAGAGGTTTCATCAAAGCATGAAGGTGATTAGAACTTTATCAAGTGATTTACACTGAAGTGGAGAAGTAGACCTAAACATGGAAGCAACCCCCACCCCCCCGATCCCCACAAAGGATAACCAAGCCAATGTTCTCATCCTTTAATTTGTCACCCATCTGTATAAATGAGACATTCAGAGAATACAAGTAATGATTTACAAAGTGATTTTTTAATTACAGCAACTGTTAAGGCAGTAGTTTGTGAAAAATCATCACGTATGGTAGGGATTAAAAAAGAAAGAAAAAGAAATATTAAATTATTTTAAAACATGCAAAGATGAAGTGGCAGTACAACAGGAGACAGCTGAGTAAGGTTCACTTTTGGCATTTTTGGTAATATAAAGATTACCAACCTGTACATGAGAAGATCCGAACGGGAAGAGAGCAGGATGCCACATGTGAAAAGAAAAAGAAAAAAAAAAAAAAAAAATGAGGGAGGCAAAGTCAGAACAACGAGAAAAGAAACAGATTTTTCTGTCAGGACTGTAACTTAATAACTCTATTTAGTAAATCAATGAAAGGTTTATGTGTTTTATCTCCGGCATAAAGACTTTCACATTGTGTTTTTCTTCTTTCTTGGCCAGAACGCTCCAGATCAGTGTAATAGCAAAATAAGATGAGTCTGATGCATCTGCTCTGTGATGTGTTCCACGAATTTGGAGCCAAACAGACAATATGCGTAAAATGAGAATACTGTTGCGAAATATTTTCATTTGGACCGTTTGCAAACGAGGCATGAGCCGCGGGACTGCCAGGGAGCTCTTAAGCACCGCATTACCAACTAACAGCAAAGTACAGGAATGGCATTATCATCTCCGTATATGTCACAAGGCAAGTAGATCTGTGTCAACCACGGCAAAAGAAGAGTGCGTGAGCCTGCCTGTGAGTGCGCGGCTGCGTGTGTGCGCGTGCATCCTTGTGTATGTGAGCGAGTCTGTGTGTGTGTGTCTGACCTGCTCCATCTGGAGGATTCGAGCACTCGGGGGCTGTCACACAATAGGGAGACGAAAGCCCGCTGAAGGATAACAAATGACTTCATGGCAAAACAGCCATTGAAATTCTTTCAGTATGTGGCATTAAAAACAACTGAACAAATAGAGATAAGAAGGTGGGTAGGATTTGAAATGAGATTTTTCTTTACTCTCCCCTCTCCCTTCCTCTCTCCCTCAGCTTAAAAGCTAAACAAAACAAATGGAGCTTATTACTGCAGATTACCTTACACTGGACAGATTCACCACATGAGGCCTAGCGTAAACAATGTCTTTCTCTCCGCGTACTAACTATGTGCCATTTATAACAGTGAGCAATCATATCCACCGTACCCATAGATAAAGCAAAATATATCCTGGCCAGCAGTTTAAAAATATAATTGTTTAAGGGGCTGTTTCCATGGGGGTTGCCATAGCAAACACTGATAAACCAATTAGAGTCTGTTGTATTACTGCTTATTTTACCTCTGCATAAACAGCGGCTGCCACAGGAGACCGACTGGATGTGTGTGAGTGTGTGAGTCAAGGGAAAAGCTGAGCCTTCCATCTTTCTAACAGTGTCACTCACAATATGTTTAGACACACAGTTAACACTGCCAAGACCTTAACAATTGTTTCTATTTCCATTTGCTAAATCATTTTATTTAAAGGGCGGGTGGGGGGAGGGTGGGTTTGTGGGTACTAGATGTACTGCGCTGTCCTTTTAAATCCAAAGTTTTCTTCCAGAAATCCACCTGAATGCAGTGCACACACTTCATGAGAATCAGCCTGGGAAAATTCTGATTAATGCAGGTTTCTGTTATATGGGTGCGATGAATCAACAGCACAGGAAGTGGCAATTACATGGAATAAAGCGGGCAAATTAACATTAAACTGAGAGAAAATTTTCACTTTTTAACATTTTAACTTTGCCTGTTTTATTTTTCAAAGTTAAAATATGGTAAATATGGTAAAATATGAAACTTTTTTCTTTTTTTTTTCTTTTTTTCTTTTTTTTTCACCATGCAATTCACCAGAAAGGGAAGCTGGCGTGCACCTTTGCATTACTGGCAACTGCTTTGGTCAAATTATCCAACAGAAAACACTATTTTTTAAATCATATCATGTCACTTTTTAGGATATTTTGTGTGTGATGTCAAAGCATTTTAAGGTTTTGTCCCAAAAGGTCCTAATAAAATACCAAGACTGAATGGAAAAAGTCTTTTTGAGCCCCGAAGTTTTGGAATGAATCTAGCAGCCTTGCATTGAATAAACACCTGTTGGTGCTATTTCCCCAGTGGAGCGGTTTTATTCTTGCAGAAGAAGAAGCCAGAACATGTTGAAGCTGTTACGAGTCTCAGTCAAACCTCAAATGAAACACAAACTTCATTTTGCATTGCAGTCACTTAGAGAGCATCAGAGTCTCCTCATTGGTCCACACTGTTGTTTTTCTCTGCCACCATTTTTTTTTTTTTTTGTCTCTTCAGTGGCGTGGAAGCTTCAAGTCACTGGTTCTTCTATGTCATGATTAGATCATTACTGTTTTCATTGCTCCTTGTCACAGATTTCTTTCATTTAAACATTTTTTCCCACTTTTCACCATTTCCAGGCATTCTTTCACGTGCGGCTACTCGGCTGATGCACAGCAGCGTCATCTTTTCCAGACATGGATAGTGTCTCAATATTGAAAAAAAAAAAAAACGGGTTTTGTGAGGTAATTTCCTTTACACCTTTTCAATGAGATAGCTGTTATGTTCACTGTGTGTAAGCGGTCAAAGGAGCGGCTTTTAACAGCAGCCTGATTCACATTAGGCACAGAGGGCAGCAGACACGCAGCTACTGCACAGAAACAACCTGCTCAAAATTTATCATGCGACCTAGTCGGCCTAACAATCAGGCGTTAAAGAGAACAAAAGCCCATTCCAAATAAATTCCCACTGTATTTGTGCTGGGATTTGATTTACTGGCCTGTGGGGAGGCACCATTTGGTAGCACAAGAAGAGGCGGGGAGAGGTAGGTGGTGTCTGAGAGGAGAGCGTATGTGTGTGTGTGTGTGTGTGTGTGAGTGTGCGTGCGCGTTTGTGTGTACGTGTGCGAGGGGGCTGGGCATCAGGGGATGGTGGGTAGCGGGGTGGGGTGGGGGTGCTCATGTGCCAGAAGTGTTTATTGTGTCATGGTGATTTATTGAGTGAGCTTCATTTCACTGAATGTTCTCAGATATTTATTTCCCTAAAGGCCCCACAAAGATATGAACAGGCCTGCATCCACATATGTCATCATTGCCCATTTTACAGCGTCAGGAGATTTCTCTCAAACTAAGAGGGGGAAGAAAAGGAGGAGAGGTAGAGAAACAGCTAGTGGCGATCAGGGCACCTCTCCATCAAAGCCCTGTAAACAATGGTACCTCAGCAACACGGAAATGGCATTTTGGAATATGGCTGACGACTTTTCAGCGTTCATCCCTCCTCCTCTCCTCCGCTCATTCCTGCCAAATACATACTTACAGAGCATACATAATTTAAATCAAGACTTCGAAGGCCCACTCAGCAAGACCGCTTCACTGTTAAAGAACTCCTTTTCCCCCTTTAAGCTTTGAGTGTTTGCAGCGCCACAGTTTCAAGCATCTTCAGCAGAACTTGAGAGGAGTCACCGGCGACTCAAGCAGCCATCTACGTCCGCTCGTGTGACATTTAACAGCTTTACCGTGAGATGCTCACTGAGACGCTAGGTCGTTTCGAGACCGATGTGTGATCAGATGTTTATGCTGTTTTTATTCTTGGTTATAATGCACTGTGGCGATTTTAAATTGTGCTATTCCAAAAACTTTTGTGTGCATTTGCTCACAGCCAGATGTGAGACTGAGATGGCTTGAAGGGTGAGGGTCAGGTCTAGCTTTCCTTTCATTAAAAAAAGTGTGTTATCTTTTATTTATTTATTAATTTTTGTTACTTGGATGCACTTTTACCTGACTTTTTTTTTTTTTTTCCCACCAAAAGGCCAATGAGTGTTATGGCAATGTAGTATCTGGTTGATTCTTATTCTGTGGGGGTAGAGAGTGGGTGAGGCAGCCAGATGGTAGGAGTCTTTGATTCTCCAGATGGCTGTTCTGTGTGGTGCTCAGTGACACTGGGCAGGCTCATTGACATGCTGCCTCCCTCCCCTCCATCTCTTCGCCTCCTCTTCCTTCACCTACTCCTCCAACACAGTCCCTGTTACGAAGATGGATACCAGCCCCCTGGCCTCTAGCTGCAGATCTTGAGAGGATGGGATGGGACTTACCACTTAGCCCAACATAGAAAATATCAGTGTTTGGGTTCGTATTAATGACACCCATTTGCCACTGTCAGATCTATGTGAATTGTCTGTGGGAGGTGACTGCTATTGCAACTAAAATGATTTAAGGAATGAGCGACAACTGATCTTAGATCAGCCGCAGCATGTCTACAGGGTGAGCTTGAATTGGGGTTTAAATACAGGTCCTGCTTCAATAAATCAATTTCACAAAGCAGGAACATTTGTAAAACATTTATTCAGTCTCTCTCTTTATTAAATTTATGAGAGCTCCGTTTGATGGTTATATGATTATTCATTCTATGACTGGCAGTGCTTAATAAACTTTTGGGCCTTTACACGAAAATGCAGCACAGAGTATCACATTGTTATTATTAAGTCATTTTATCTGTGCGCATAAATTATTATATTGGGAGTTGACTGCTGACATGGAGAAAATTGTCATCTTGACCCTCATCATTATTTTTATGGGAGGAGAAAACACACCCTAGCCATACTCACTGCTGGAAATGAATCTACATTCATGCACATCTAAATTAGCCAGTTAAGCAAATCTTGGCCTAATTTGAATTGGACCAGTTAAGACCGTGTTTCTGCAGATCAGCCAAGCTCTGGCATTAAACGCTCCCTGCTTTTATTCCCTGACCCCTGGTGCACCTCTCCTTTTGGGGTCATATCATCATTACCATAGTGCAAGCTCAGAGACTGTGTTTCTGTGTGCCTTAATTAATGTGTGTTTATAGGGGGCCACAGGAGTGAGTGCACTTAATGAAACATTGCTACGGTAGCCTCCAGGGTCCAGAAGAGACAGCTTCTCTATTGTGCTGCTGATTCTTACAGGCTGTAAACACTTAATTGATCTGAGGAGCATATTTCACTGCGCGTTCTAGGGGAATCCTTTTTGAATTGGGACTGTTCGTGATTACTTTTTAACTTCTCTTTCAGGGAGCTGGAAAAAAAATAACACTGTCTGGAGTCTGTTTATTTCTACCAAGAGAGGTTTAATTAATGATAACTCTGTACATAAAATGAAATGAAAACAGAAAGAAAGGAAGACAGCGCGTAAATATACAGCGGAAAAAAATCAAGCGAAAGAATGCGGGTGTCTTTTGAAGTATTCGTGCGATTATGATGATACTACTGGAAATTATTCCCTGCTTGTTGTGATGTCACGTCTGGGAGTCTGCCGTGAAAGTACTGGTGCTATAAAAAGGACTGGAGGTCCCTGCTTTGTGGCAGATTGCTTTCCTCTAGCAAAGAGTGATCCTGTGTTTGCGTGTGTGCGTCTGTGTGTGCACCAGGGCCGATGACAGGGGCCATGGCCTCCCCACCCGGGGGACCGCCAATGAGAAAGAAGCATTTCCTCTAACATTCCATGGGTCACAAAAACAATTTGCCCAGAGAAAAGTGGCTAAACAGCCACAATACTACTCAGTGGAGCTTGTGCAAGGGGGGGCAAAAACTAACCGCTAGGTTTTCCCTCAGTCCTCAGCTTTTTGTGGGGAGAAGTAAGGTAGACAATAAGGTAGATGGAGCATTTAAGAATAATACTGTGTTAGCTCAACAGCAGTGTATAATTAATAAGTCTGCTCTGTATGTTCTGAAACTGTTTTGCATTGGAAAAAACAAATTCATTTTTCACACCTCACTTGCTTTGTGATTACTGTTAATGGAGAACACAGAGTGATTCCCTACCCTGTACACAAACCACGTCTGCTGCTAAGAAGAAAAAAAAAGCATAACTGCGTGACTATCCCCTCTTAGGTCTCCACATGCCAGTGAATACCTCTGCAAATATACCTCCACTCGAAATGGCCTTATTATCTAAATATAAGCATGGGAAATCATAAGTTCACACCCATACAAGCACACACAATTATCTGCCGTCCTTTAATCAGCAGAGAGTCTGGACTCTAATACATATTCACGATGACATAACACCAGGTCGAGTGAAACCTGGAACAGGAATGCCAGGCAAAGTCCGCCATAAATAAGCTGCAGCTGATAAAAAAAAAAAAAAAAAGATACAGCTCGAATGCTGCTGAAGCACACAGAGCACTTTCTCTGTCTTTCCCATAAGCCACATGGGCCAACTTCTGGGACAGGTACAGGGAGCAGAGCGGACATTCCTCAAAATACTCCTGATCTAGGACAACTGGAAAAAAAAGACAGTGACAAGTTGCTGGTGCAGTGTTACTAGGACAGTGGGACAGGCAAAAAAATAAAAAATAAATAAATAACCTCTGTCAAATGACTGTGAGGCTTGGCGGTGATAAAATGCTGTGTTGCAGGACAGAGTACGTTTCAAACAGCACAGCTTGGCTTATCCTTTTCACTCATCCAGATAAAAGTTGTGGAGAGTGCGGAGTCCTCTCTCTGGCTGGGTATGGAAATGTGTTTAGCGCCAGTCTTTAAGAGGAGCTGATTGGGGGTGGAGGATTCTCCCTGAACACAGTGCTTTCCCTGGGAGAGGGAGGCCAGGTAGTTAATAGGGGTCAGAGCCAGGGCTGAAGTGTAAATTGGCAGGGGTGCATCAATTAGAGGGTGGCAGAGGCTAGGATAAGGAGAGGAGAGAAGAGTTAGATGGAGCAGGAGACAAGCGTATAATCTTTATCGCCACTGCAGGACGCTGCAGGAGGTCTGTGTGTGTGTACGTGTGTGTGTGTGTGTGTGTGGGGGGGGGTGCTAAAATATTGCACAAATTAATGAGACAAAGCAGCAGCTTTACATTCATGTCCACAGCTCGTCTAGGTTAGCTCGTCAGACTCGATATATTATGTTTAGCTGCAGCACTTTTATTTCTCTGAGAAATTACAAATGTCTCTGTATTTACACAGAAGGGACAGAAGCAGCCACCTATCCCACACGGATGCACTTCAGCACATGAGGAATGACACAGGCAGGAGCAAGCACGCAAATGAATCTGTTTGGGTGCATATATATATATATATATATATATATGCGCACGTGTGCGACCCGCTTGTCTGCTAACATGCATGTCCTTGTGTCCACGTGCACAAGTTATTCAAAAGAAGAGATATTTAATTGTATTATGCTCACCTATCCAAGTGATCCAAATAATCTGAACACTGAGCACTGGAGCAGACGGGCACTACAGAGCTTACATTTGCAATCTTATACCGTTTAAGTGTATATTGGAAAAAAGACAATCTCGCTTATTGAACACATTCACCCTGGAGGGCAAACTGCTACGGTAATGAACACCACACTCTCAGAGAATTACAGTGTCCTTTATCCTGCTGTAGTGGAGGATGAAAAAGGATCTGGCCGACACGTACACACAGGCGAGCACGCACGGACACACAGACACACACACACACACACACACACACACACACACACACACACACACACAGGACAAGGGAGAAAGTGGAAGAGAGGAGAAAAAAAAAAAGAGAGCAAACATGCATTTCAAGACCCCATAAACCTGTAAACAAAATCTGTGGAGCAGATAAATTATAAACGCCACAATGCAATTAAAGCCGAATTCAATTTGAGCACACACTGTCCATCTGTCACGGTGAAACAAAAGCCGAGAACCTCCATTATTACCAAATCCCTGCTCCCGTTAATTTGCTTGCTGGGAGATTTTTAGTTTCTAGGAGCGAGTCGTACTTAAATGCCAGGGTTGCTCACTCAGGGCTACGTCCTCTGAAAACAGCCTCCAGATGCTCCCAATCAGCCTTCATCCAACTGCCACCTCTTTTTTCCTCCCCAGTAAGAATATTTTTCCTGTCCCCCCCCCCCCTTCCCAGATCTTAATGAGCTTTTTTGTTCAACAACAATACAGCAAAACAAGGATACCTCAGGAGAGAGGTGCTATAATCTACATTCTCCAGCTTTTGCTAATGGTGCAACAAAAAAAAAAAGGAAAAAAAATGCAATAAAAAAAATAGAAAGAAGGTGAAAGCATCTAGAGGAAAATTTGTCCTGGAGTGTGCTCTTTTGATCACATCTGCATGTCTTACAGACGATGTCTAAAAGCTCCTCTAACAGGTGAGAAAACAACAGCTGATACAGTCACAGTGTGCATCTAAGATCTTTAGTCAGGCTCTGGTGAATTGTGAATCGTGCACGCTTCCTTGGTCCTGGTGAAGCAGAAGCGCTCCTCTTCCTAATCCTGTTTGGCCACTTTAGAATGGCAGATAAAGATCTGTGCCCCAGAATCTGAGAGTGGGGTTCAAGGGACTGAGCTTTCTCTGCCTTATGCCAGCAAGAAAAAAAAAACTATCATCTTCAAAGGTGGAAGAGTGTGTCAATTTAAAATCAGAAATGTATCTGCCATCTTTATGCTTCTTAAACTACAATACATCTCGGCTGATTAAAGCACATCAAAGAAGGCTGGTTCGTTCCTCAGAGCAATAACGGGGAGATTTTAATTGCAAAATGTTAAACCTCACAATTAAAGGCTTTGTGGTAGTCAGATCTAACCCAAACACAACCATTAAGGACACCATACAAATTAGCCTTAACACGAAAGAGACTCGGGAGGAACAGAAAATGGTAATAAGATGCGTGGAAATGATAATCTTCCATCAAAATCCCCATCTCTGCCCATGCTTTTAGAGACCGAGGACAGAGCTGGAGACGGGCTCTCCTGCTCTGTGACTTTTTTTTTTTTTTTTCTCCCACAGAGAGGGGCAAGCCTGCTAAGCATGGGGGAAATAAAAAGAACTTATTGGGCCTCATCACTTTTTCTTAGACAAACACATGTTGACAGGGGAAACAGATATATATTACACATAAACGAACCGCTACATCCTAACGCACTAACATTAAAGACTTATCAGGCACACATACACACACACACGCATACCATTGAGGTGTCAGTGTGTCAGAAAGGGCTGCGGCCGCCATGATAAGAGGCTGACAATGACACTGTACGGCTATTAGGCTGGAAATAGCCTGCCAATACAAACAGTTGTCAGGCCAGCCCATTGTCAGGCTGTGGATTTACAGTGAAGCCCAAAGAATTTAGTCGACTGCACTTTTGTAGGTAGTTTCCTGAACCTATTCAAAACATTGTTATTCTTCAAAATGCTTGAGCATTAATAAAGAAAAATAAACATGCTGGAAAGGTGTGACAGTAAGTGAATACATAAAGCATGCAGTTACACCACACACACACACGCGCGCGAGCGCGCGCACACACACACACATAAAAACGCGCACACATGCCTCCTTGTAACAAGCACAGAGCCTCCTTTTACAACCCCTTAGAGTAACAACCGTGTCTAATTAAAATTCACATTTCAACCAAAAAGGGAAAACAAGCCATCTTTGAACAATCCCGTCCGTCCTCGCCCTGGTCATGAATTTCAGATAAACACTGCGATACACAGAGAGTAGTGCCACATTAATTAAAAGCCTTGATAGACGTGGCTTCCATCTAACAGACCTATCAGGAATTAAATTTGTATCAGCAGCAGAAAGAGCAGTTGAGGGGTCCCTCAGGGGGATTAATGAAACAGACTTTCATAGCGGAGTCATCAGAGCCCTGGGCTGAGGGGAGGAGGCAGGGAAGAAAGGGCCAGCAGCAGGATGTCATGTGTGGGACCGTCGCGTCACTGACCTCTCATTTCATACTTTAATAAAGTCGCACCCAGGTGTCCTTGATGCCTTCCAGTTGCCTGGGGCTCTGGGAAAAGCTAAACAGGAGGCAGATATAACATAATTCTGAATGCCCCCCCCCCTCCCTTTCTGTGTTCCCTCTGTGGTGCTGTGATATACATCCACGGGCATGCGAGCGCTGCTCTGTAAGCGGACGCGCGCGGTGCAGACTTTCTCCACTGTGCAGATTTGAGGCCTTTTATCAAGAAACTACCCTTTGGTTGAGAAATGTTGGTCTATTTCCTCACTAAACTCAAGCATTCAACTTGTGCAATACGAAGTAACAGTGTTACATCAATTCTTCAGAAGTAGCCTCAAATGCTGGCGAGCCGGTGCGGCGTTTGTCGTGTCACTTCGGCTTCATGATTTACTATCACTGTGCAGTTGGTTACAGGAAATTGGAACAGTGCTGACTTGCTTTTGAATTGTGGTCGAGACAGTTTTCTGTTGAAAACAGAAGCAGATTATCTCGACGAGAGGCCAGCAGATTTAGAGATGTACAGTATGCAATATGTTATCACGGCGTAGTCAGCCCAGACAGCTGCTATCTGTCATAAACTCTGGCTATTGTTGGCCACACTACACAGCAACATGTGACCTAATCTAGATGAGCAGCCACTGAGCAAATACAGAGTGGAATGGTGTCATTTTTAATAAAGCTGTTTTATGGACTCCAGTCAACAGAGCCAGAGGAACAGGCTGAAACTTCCTTGTGCAAATGATATGGCAGTAGGAGTTTCATAACTTCCTCTGCGCAGACAAGCCTGTGGCAAGTCTCCTAACAGAGCACAGAGCAGTAGTCAGAGAGAGAGAGAGAGCGAGAAGGGAAAAAAAATACCCTCAGCCTTATCAAGATTTTCCAGAGACATTTCTTTAATTAGTTTTAATATTTCTTGTTTAGATAATGTCAGCCAATTGACAATTCAGTCCCAAATGGAACACGGCGGGGGTGTGGTGGGGTGGTGGGGGTCTGCACTTGTCTGATACAGAGAAAATGGCTGATTAAAAAGATTGCTTATTTCATTTGTTTTAAATGTATTTGCATTTTTCGGACAGGAATCAAATACCTTTGCACGCACAAACTTTGGGCGCTGATGGTAATCTCTAATGTCCAGGAGATATCGCCCGGCAGCGTTTGCTAAATTCACAAGTAAACCGGTGACGGAGGACAGCTATCTCTGGAACATTTAACTGTGCAAACACGCTCACAACAACTTGGGTGCTCTCCAGTGTTACGTGCTCTCCGCTCTCGCCGCCCGGACGCGAAAGCGTTCTCGCCGGTGACGGAGCGGCGATGGAAAAATAATTAGTGCTGCGAAGGAAAAGTTTCCTCTCTATGAGATCTCGGCCTCAAAACAATGCCGATCAAAGCACGTAAACATCTGGAGCAAAGCCTCGGGAACAGATCTATTTATATCCCTTTTTTTCAAGTTAACCACTAAAGATAACCATGCTTTACGCATAAGGGAGCACTTAGAAAATGTTTAGACTGTGATACTGTAGCCTGTAGCCTACCTGCACACCCCACCACCACCAGAACCACCACTACCACTACCACCACCACCTGCCTCTCCTCTAATCTTTGTTTTTTCACAATCCTCACTCCCACATTAACACATTCTCTGCTTTTGTACTCATGTCGCCTCTCCCTAACCACCTATCTCTGTCCCCCCCCCCCATTCTCTTCTGCACACACCTTTTCTCTTCACCGGGCAGCAGGTGTTGAGTGGTTATGTTTACTCCCCCACCCCACCCGCCTCCCTTCTACCACCACTCCCTCTCACTCTCTTTCCCGTTCTCTCCCTGTCTTTCTAGTAGTCTCTCTTTCTCTCTCTCTTTCTCCCTCACTGGCAGCTGGTAGGAGGAGGGAGAAGGCTATAACAGCTGCACATGAGGGCGGGTGGAAAAAAAAAAAGCACACAAGGAAAACAGCTCAAATCCCCTCAGGGTTGTCAACTCCAACCCCCCCCCCCACCACCAGCTCAACCTCTGGCGTTTTTTAACCAGGCAAACGGAGGGAAAACTGTTGCAGTTGGAAGACATCAGGGTCCTCGTTCTTTTAGCCCTACCTGGTGATCTCAGCCCCAGCGAGCAGGAGTTTGCACTCCCAGAGGGTCTCTGTATAAAAGCTGTCTAGTAGCCTGCATGAGAAGTGTCCACTTAAATCCACTTACTACCATTTAATCATTTTGAGTTTGAAAAACATGTCACTTCCAAATGGAAATTGTGCTGGAGGTACTTACATCTGTTGGAGAATAACACAAAACAACAGACACGATCGGGGTGCTTTTCTTTTTTCCCATCTCTCCTATTTTTTTCACCCCTCTCAAAGTCTGAGCATTGTGTGCGCGTGTGCGCTTGTGCATGTGTGTGTGTGTGTGTGTGTGTGTGTGCGCGTGTGTGTGTCGTTTTCACAAACAGCATCAAAATACATGAGATCAGCTCTCGGGCTTTGTTTGGCCCTGGCAAGGTTAGGCCAGCCTCATTCCAAATTTCCTGAGGGGGAACAGAGAGAAAAACGATTCCATGCAGATAAATCACTCGCACAGATCAAAAGACAAATCAGTGGCAAAGACAAAAGATGCTGACTTGCAGAGAACAATGGAGACAGGGAGATGTAGGTATCAGAGGAGTCGGCCCTAAGATCCCCGGCACCGCTCAATCAAACCTGCTAACCAGGGTTTGCACACTAGGTCAAACAAACTCTGCTTCTGTGAGAGGAAAAAGTGTATTTAAACTCATCTTACTGAGCTTTTTCTTTCTTTTTTTTTTTCTTGAAAAAGGAGGAGCCTGCTGTGGTCTGATAGTTTAGTTTTGCAGAAGCACACGCAGGATTGAGTTTCTGGCTTTGCAAACTCATCTTCTAGTTTTGATTTAATAGCTACCCTGAGAACGGGAGATGCCCCGGTTTGAAAAGAAAAATGGGAAGAGAAAGAAAGAGGGGGGGGTAAACTATTTGATATAAAGCACTGGTATGTGTGGGTAGTTGTGCATCCGCACGTCTGCGCGGCTTGATATATGTGTTCAGCCGGGCTTTCTATAGTTCTGCATCTAAGACAAGAAGTCCTGTCCCATGCAGCCCTTCACGCATCACAGCCCACAGTCTTCTATTAACTTCTTCAATACGAGCAATAAATAAATATATAGAATCCACAACTCTTTACCACGGACCCATCGCTTTGGAGAATCGAGGTGTCACGCGGGGAAAAAAAACAAAACAAGGAGCCCTGTGGGAAGAAGGCGAGAACCAGCAGCACCCTCACCAATATTACCTTTTGATCAGAGATACCACAGGAAGCAACACGTCACTTTTAGAGCTGTTTCAAAACAATTCTCACAAAGGGAAGGGTCACATGAAAAGCACCTTGTGACTTAGCTTTAAAGCACGTTCCATAATATAGAGGACCAAATTATGTTCAAAAACAGTTCACCATGCACCACTGACAGTCATTATTTGATCCCCTCCTCTGAGATCCATGTATGATAACGCATCAATTTAGATTAAGGTGATATGAAAGAGAAATGTAAAATAGGTTTCAAGAGGGAGGAGCTGATGCATTTGAGATGAATAAAATGATATTAAAATTAACATGTTGAGCATCAGCATAGCCACAATTGACCTGTGAAGTGTGCTTAAGAAGAAAATATTAGAAATTGAAGCGCTGGGTCCAGATAGGCTGCAACGGCCGTCCATAAAATCTGCTGAACTCGTCAAAAAAAAAAAATGTCACGCCAGTCTTGACATCAGGGTTTATTCAAATATGTGAGGGGGGGATAAGGAGGCCGATAAGGGCAGAGGATTTACCTAATAGATTTGTATAGCTGGTGAGAGCCCCATTCAGGTGTCCGGGAGAAGATTAGCATGAAACTCTAACTGTTAACCGGAGCTGGGTCGAGCCCTCGGTGAAAGTGACCCACGTTCCACACTCTGTTTGCTATCTCCAGTCCAAACATGTTAGATTTGATACTGCTGTGCTGGCCTGGAACAGAGGGAAAAAACAAGCCCAGTGCCACAACAAAGACAGGAAATTCAGCATAGATTCCTACTTCTCTCTTTTCTCCGGCCTCTCTATACCTAACAATGCTGGTAATGGAGAGAGAACAGTGCCCGGAGCTGGCAGAGACACCTGCGACATATTTTCTCCCCCACTCAGCTCAACCACCACCACCACCACACGCCCCCGCCCGCCGACACCCCCGTCCTCCCTCCCCGCTCTTCCCACCCCCTCGACATTAAAGTCCTTCACAGAAATCAGAATTTAATAAATCACCCCAGAGCCTGACAGAGTTTATCTCTGGGGGTCGCCTCCACTGTGCAGAGACTCACAGACAGACAAAGCCCGGCCCGATAAGATGTGAAATTAAATACAGTTAGCAGTTTGAGACAAAGGAGGGAGAGTGTCAAACCGAGCTTTGTACGACGTAAACGGCTGGCTGCTAGTCGGGGCGCGCGCACACACACACACACACACACACACACACAAGCACGCACGCACAAACGACACCCGAGACGGCGGGGTGATTCATTTCAGGTTTCCTCTCACATTTAGCCTCATTTGCATCATCCACTGTCAACATATCGCCTCTCCCAGATATGTTCAAGAGCTTTCATTAGACGTCCAGGGGATGACATCCTTTTTACCCAGATGCACCATTATTAATCACTAGCTCTTCTCCTATGTGGACTCATCTCCATCACGGATCAAACGCTATCTGCCTGTGTTTCCTTTCATTCAGCAGACATCCCTGACACCAGCCATCACTACAGCTAAAGGAGACTTATGGGAGTGTGTTAGGGCTCAGACGACCTTATGAATGCGGTACATAAGCATTTAGTACTGAGAGGATATAAATGTGAGGATTTGTTCGACACTGGTAGGATCTGTCAGCAAACCTCCAGCCGACTAACATGCACAGCATACCAACTGGAGGGCCCTGTGAAACAATTAGTGGCACTTTGGAAAAAAGAAACATCCAATATGAAATTGCTGCCTGGTGTTTGAAGCGTGATTGCAATGTCTCCATAAGAGTATACTGTAATATTCTTTTCAATTAGCAATGGTCTCCAGTTCACATCAGGATATGGCCGACCTCAGCTGTTCAAAGCCGATTTTTTTTTTTTCCCCCCTACTCGGTAGTTAAGAGAAAGCACAGTCAGGTTTCCAGGAAGAAGGCGAGCGGGTTGCTTAATAGGCTTAGCCTGGTCGTTGTACCTGACCTTTCCCTTTAACAATACCGGGGCCGCCGGGCTCGGGCCTGCTCTGGGAACACGGTGACCCGTGGGTGAAGCCTAATCTTCTCCAACTCCATTCTCTCCGCTGACCTGACAGCCTTCATCCACAGCCTCTCTGTTGCTCCAACTGATGTCTTCCTGCTGAGACAACAGTGCCAAAGAACTGTCAACAGGCCTGGCCCAGCAGGGTCTCGACTGGGACGCTCACACAGAGCCCTCCAGGGTCCACAGGCACTGACAGCCTGCGCTCAGACTGTGAGTGCCCCTCCGCAGAATGTCGAGAATGACAGGAATGCTGGGTGCCATCATGAATCCTGATAACGCTGTACATCTAAGAGCATGATTAGCGGTCTCTGTAGTCAGCCCGTCTATAGATGTTATTTTAAAAAAAATGGGCTGGTGGATATTGTAGGCCTGTCACTGCAGTGCAGCAGCTTGTCATTTCAAATAACCTGATGCTGAACCTCCCACATCACACGTACACTGCAAGCAGCGTGTCCATGATAATAATGATGATAATGGCCGATGATTATATTATTGCATATGTGTAAACTGGGGCTTAAAGACTTTAGAGTCCAGTAAGTGCAACTGAGAAAAAAAAATAAAAATCATTCAGAGCTTGTCCGGTGTTTTGAGTTGGCCTTTGTAACTGCTGTAAAAAGCTTTTTGGAAGGCATCAGTTCAAATAATATTAGTCATTAATGTTCAACTATTATATGTCAAAGAGGATTGTAAATATGTGTTTATACATTTACAGATCTGGACCCACTCAAGAGATTAGTCTCAAGCAATTACAAACGTCCTCGCACACAAAACACATCTGATAAAGAAAGAAATGCCTCAAAACTCAATTCAATGCTGCACTACTTAAACTTTTTAAGTGTTTGATCTGTGCAGGTGCTGACAAAGCTGTTCATTCTTTCCCAAATATTTTTTTGTTTTTACCCCCCCCCCCTCCCCAAGTTCAAATGATGTGCTGTGAAAGGTTGTTCTTTCTTCTCCGTGCAAGTAAACTATACAAAGAGGTGTTTGATCTTTGAAATCCGATCTGTATTTCTAGCATTGTCTCCAGTTCCTACTGTGGCATCTTAAAGGTCAGGAGTGAAAGGCCATTTGATAACTACAGAAAGACCTTTCGGCTTTATTACGCTGCCTTTCATCTCCTTTCCTGCGGAGGTTAAAACAAAGCATTGCATCCTTTGAAAAAGAAAGGATAAAATGGATCGCTTTGGAGCCTCAAGCCCTTTTTTTTTGTCACTAGGGGAAGTCTGGCATGCAGTGTACAAGGAAAACTCTAGTGGGATATGTTTCTGAGAGCGACGAGTCTTCTCAGGCACAATTAGCATATGTCCTCTCAACCTTCTACCAAACCTCTCAATGAGACCCTGAAATCCTATTGAGATATTATTACCACTCAAACAGGGCATTACATGAAACATCTAAAGCATGCACACAACCGCTCGGCGCACACATGCAAACACACACACACACACACACACACACACAAGCTCAATGACATCCACTTCCCACTGAATATTCCTTTCTTTTTAATGGTAACCTTGGGAGACGGGCCGCACCGGCGCGACACTTAACAGCCACTAGTCTGAGAAAAATGTTTTTGATATGCTTGTGTCATTTAATCATCCACGTTCTGCCGAGGCTGTGCAGGACAATTTTGCAGGATATTAACTCCCAACTAAACCCTGGCTTGTATCATTTGTGGGGCCAGTCAAGCAGGAGTCCCAGGAGGAGCAGAGACTTCCTCCTCACAGTCGTAGTAATCTAAGCTTGACTGGGCGCACACACACTGGCACACGACTACACACAGACAAACACACAACTAATAGACAGGTAGAATGAACCATAAAGGAGTAAAGGAATCAGTAAATGTATGGCACAAATGAAGGCCTTTTACTGACAGTCACAATAGTAAAAAAAAAAGGAAAGAAAAAAAGAGGATGAGTGTATTTGTGATTTGGGGGATCAAGTAGCAAAAATAAAGCAGCCAGTAATCCAGTGCAGTAAGCAGTGGCAGTGGCAGGAGTGGCAACGATTTTGCTTCCTTTCCTTTTGCATTTCCACCCAAAAGTTAGAGATTGAAGAGCATTCGTAAAAATGTCACTTTAACGTGATCCATTTGGACAGCTCACATTGCTTAATGGGGTAGGAAATTCATTTTTTCTGCTGTGGAACAGACATAGTGGATGATGTGATTCTATGCAAAATATATGAAGCCATTACTAGAAAAATGCATGAGTTTCAATAGTTGGGGGGGTGGGGGTAAAGTATCTCAGTGCATGGAGGCTATCCCTATTCTTTACGCATACACACACACACACAACTACACACACACACACATACAATGCAAAAGACAGCAAAGGCAACTGATGAAAACCATTTTTGTTCTGTCACAAAGAACTAGGTCACCCTCTCATAATTGTCAATCATGCAATAAATCTCTCTGTGGCACAAATGAATACAGCATTGGAAATGAGACAAAGCTTATTGGCATGCTATGTCAGCTTGACTCAATTCATCCTCCTTTTCACACAAGACCATTCATATGTGAAGTTGTGCGAGGGTCTCTCTCTCTCTCTCTTTCACACCCTAACTCTCCTTCTCTCTCACTCTCTCACACAAACAGACACACACACACACACACACACACACACACACACACACACACTCTCTCTCTCTCTCTCTAACTGAGCTCCCCGCACGCACTTGCACACAAGCAAACGCACTCATACACTTCTAATGTGAAAGACACACAGGGTTAATACATGTGGACAGACCATTTCAGCCAAGGGCTGCTTTATTATCATAACCATGTTTGCTTCCATAGAGTGCATGTCTTACTGTATTTTCTGCACTACTGTGGAATTACTCACAACATACACAAGCAACTGTTACAGCGCATCGCTTTCAAGGCATTAGCACATGTACAGGCAGAGTCTGACAACTTTGGACAGTTGAAGTTATTCCACTCACATGCAAACTTTATTTTTTCCTGTTGCCACTCAGCTTTCAAACAAAGGCAAGCAGCTTTTTTAAAATTTTATTTTATTGTATTAAGTATAAAACTAACCTCGCAGCATAGCAGCTGTACAGTGGTCTGTTTCCTGCTATATGATTGGCTGGGAGCACTGGCTTGACACAGCACTACAGCTCCATCCACAGAGGTCTGTGTCACGTCTCTGAGGACCCGACTGTCACTCTTTAAGAGGCGGGTAATAATAGCCAGGCGCCACAGCAAGTGGTGGCACAGGCGATTTTAAAGAAACATCAGGGAGACGGTGACATTTGAGTCTGCAAGGAGAGAAACCCAAGCGCCGCTACCAATAAAGACTCCCACCGATATTCTCACTAGGCTTACAGAGAGAGACACAGAGGCAGGGAGAGAGGGTGAAAGGCAAAGAGAGATGTCAGTGTTAGATGAAAATGTGTTGACCTGGAGATATTGATACCCCCGTTCATAACCTCTACAGGTGTGCATCAGGAAGCAGCTCTGGGTGTGGCTCTCTCTGTGGATAAAAGCCAGAGTTGCAGAGCTCATTGTTTCACAGCACACTGTGAGCTGTGCACGGTTCACTTTGAACTGGCAACAACTGAAACTGTTCTGCACTGAAAACAGAGGCCTCACACAAACACAGTATAACACAGCAGAGAGTCTCAATTTTGCACCTAAATCTTCATCTTGCACATCACTGGGCTCGTTTTTTTTTTTCTTATTTCCTTATTAATATTTAGCTGAGAATGATTAATGGCCGCATTCTGATAGAGCAGATTTATTAGCAAGCCTATGGAACAATCTGTGGAGCAGTGCCACAAGTCAATCACTGTTGTTAGATTTGTCATCTAGATATGATGTATAAAAGTGTTAAATGTGGCGACTGTAATGGAATACACTGAGCTTAGCAAATAATCATGAAGTTAAAAAAAAAAAGTTTTTCATAAATTTATAAATAATAACAATAACTACCATTTAGATTGATTTCATTTAGCTACAATTTATCATTGTGCAGCTCTTTATTTTCTTCTGCAGACTCTGACGCCTGAGAGCTTCTGAACCTCCAAAAAAACCAGAGTCATGAGAGAAGCTCAGCGTCTAGCCTGCTGCCTCATCCAGGAGCTTATTTTATGCACACTGTTCGCTATAATTCAATGCAACAAATTGACTGCATGAAGTGTTTCTGGTGTCTAAGTGAATTCAAATTCGCATAAATAGCTGTGGGGTTGTTTTCTCTTCTTCTTCTTCGTTTCTTCATCAGAAGGTATTGACTGAGCAGATGCTTTGAACCACCGTAGAATGTGCTGCTAGTCTCAAGTGTCATTAGCTTCGGGGCTTTTTCCAGCTAGCGCCAGGTAAAGATTAGATAACAATCAGCCCTTTAATAGATACTGTTGGAGGCACTGGAGCTGTTCCTGCGCTTTAGCTGTTCATCTGAAGCTAACAACAGAAGAAGAAAGAGTGGAAAGCGATGTCATTTCCTCCCTGGTTTCTTCTCTGTGATGTACCGCTGAGCCCAGCAAGGAACACGGCTGTTGTTAAATTACATGTAACTGTTGGCTCATAGCAGAGTCATGGCAGAGTGAATGTCTGTCTGTGGTTAGGCATTCCTACAAGGAGTTCTTATGTGTGTGTGTGGGGTTTTTTTTTAAAGAGCAATTCAGTTTAACATGAATTTGAGAAATTAATTTTGTGTTATTACAAATATTTTTTGTAATTTGAACAAAAATGTGGTTTCCGCATGCTTATACTCTTCACAATTTCACATCAAACTTGAGAAAAAAACAAAACAAAAAGAATTTAATGGAAATTGCTCTACACTGGTCAAATATCCTCTTCATATAAAAGATGGCTTGTGTAGCTCGTTAGCCCTTCCTCCCAGTGTGATGAGGAAAACCGTGGTATAATATGATGAGCATTACTTGGAATTCCAAAAGTACAAAGGGCTTTTTGTCGGAGGACATTCTTTTCTTAATATCCTTCAATTATTAAGGAGGAGTATTGTGCTGAGCAAAAAGCTCCAAAAACATTGACACTGGAGGAATAACATCTGCGTGTTTACTCAGGAGAAGATTCATCCCCGATAGCCTCCACGAAAATGAAGAAGGGAGGGGGGGGGAGAAAAAAACAAGTAGAGGAAATTTGTGGAATCCCATCTGAGATTGCTTCCCTGATGGATTCCTTTTCCTGTCAGCTCAGACGAGAAATGAAGCCGGGGAAAATTAACTCCTGATACAGCTACGCTGAATTAGACAGAGAGAGAGGGGGGAAAAAAAACCAACACACTTTTTAAGGATTCCAGCCTTGTCATTTTCAATTTTCTGCTCTTTGGACATGCTTGTATTCAGATTCCCCAACATCTATTCGCCATATCAATCCTAATTAGACAATCTGGGCCCACGAAGGATGGGAGCGGAGTTATTTGCATAATTTAATCATAAATACTCAGTGATACATATTTCCAAATGCATTTGTACAATTATCTTTTCATCCTTGGGGCAAAAGTATTAATATGATTAGGCAATAATTCTTTAAAAAAGAGGGAAAATAGGAAACCAGCAAGTGTGCACTCTTTTTTAAACTCCAGCTTTGGGCTATATGAAAAATTAATTAATTTCTGAGGAAAATCAATTTCTCTATGTGACCATATTAGACAGAGCCAGGCACGGGCCTGCATTCCTCCTCCAATCAGGAAATCTCATCTGCTCCCTCTAACTTCTGTCAGTAGCATTTAACATCCTGGTACGAGCGTCTGCGACTTCCGCTGCGCTCCCTAAATGCGCTGTAATGTGAAAGAGCTCGTAAGTAAAGCTGTGACCGAAGACAGGGGAGGATGGAAATGAGCATGACCCAAAATCTATTGCTGGCGTGTTAGGCAATCACTCATAAGTGAAAAAAAACCACCAGGTAAAATCAAACCAAGGTTAACGTGCGAGATTACTCACAGATAGATGGAGAGATTTTTAAACAACTCGAGCCTATAAAAATCACAGCTAACGCCCGTTTACGGCCGACGAACGCAGCAAATAAATCAGTTCTCACGTGCTGATCAGTGCAGAAAGACCTGACGTCCACGCTGAGGTTTTAAGCCACCTCGTTTCGCAAAAGAATTAATTGGTAATTCAACTGCCGTTGCTGTTCCAGTAAAGGCATGCAAATAAGGTAGGAGCATGGGCAACTAATGCGTCCAACAGGCAAATTAACAATACAGGCCTCTTTGCCATGCAAATAGCCTCTAAATCCACAAATGACATTAGACAGTGTCAAACAAAGCCTCTCTAACAAGTCAAATCTCTGGTTTCCACAGTCTTGGCTCTGCTTCATTTTAAGCTACAGAAATATGATCCTGAAAGAAGTGATGTAACTTTATTTTTTGTTAACTGAGCTACCCTCCATGGACCCCCCCCAAAAAAGAAGAAAAATAAATAAATAAATAAATAACATTTTAATTTGCTCTTGTTCCAACTGAGTGAATGTCAAGTCAATAAAGCAATTCTGATTTTCAAGGAGACTATTTGTTTTCCAAAAAAAAAAAAAAACACCTTGCCACCATCTGCCAACTGCACAGTTGACTTGAGCACATGTACTGTACCTAATCAAATTTAGCAGTTCCCCACTGAAGGATTAAAATATAAAAAAAAAGAAAAGAGAGAAATTGAAAGAACCTTAAATGCTGTTTTTTTTTTGTTGTTTTTTTGTTTTTTTTACTTCAATAAAGTAGCAACACACAATATGAGGGCCAATTTGGCTTTCAAGAAAGTAGTTCAATAGATTTGGATTTTGAACAGCTTTGTATACCATTATCTCTCTCTATCGCTCTTTCTCTTCCTCTTCCTCCCTCTCTCTCTCCCTCTCTCTCTCTCTAATCAGGCATCTGTCACTCTGTTTTTGAAGTTATTATCGCCCAGGCTCCCTCTTGGATGTGGTTGCTGGGTGACGGGTATCTCGGCACCCACTCTGACTGGGAATGATTTGAATGGAATCCAGAAATCTCCCCTGAGTACCTGTAAACACATCCGTGCCTTGTAGAAAACAAATATATTATAAGAGAGCTCAGCAGAAGAGAGGAGGGAGAGAGACAAGCTGGCACCCTCGGTGGCAGCTCACACTGAGCGCTAAACAAAACAATTACCGTCATTTGCAAATATGTGTGTTTAGGCATAAACACTCTTGAAATAGGAACAAGAGAGGTGATAGCTCTCCTAACGCTCCCTGTCATATCAGTATCAATTAGACGTATTTGTTAAGGAAAGAGTGGCTTCGCTGCGACCTGTCACTTGTAACATTTCAGAGAAGGATCTGCTCGACTGCAACGAGGCAGGTAAAAATCTATTTAAGAACGGCATGTAAGTGAAAAAGCCACGGCATTCCCAGTGGTGGGACATCGTCTGGGGCGTGTGGTTAACCTTCAGGGGTAGACAATGATTGTCAATTAACTGCTGTATTTCTTGAGCCCCAGCATCGGATAGCCTGCCTCCACAAAGCAGACCAATGAGAGATATGCGATATCTACGCACACCCCGCCCAGCACCCCCCCACCCCCCACCCCCATGTTATAATAACCTTTCAGAGAGTTCAAGTGTCACACAGCAATAAGAACCTTTTTCATCCCACCGCGGGGAAAATGAAAAGGAAAACAAGTAGCTGAAACAGAGGGCTCCTGGAGAGGCCAGAGTCATAATGTTGGGGGGGGGGGGCTGAACCTGGATCAGTACAGGAGCAAGAGCGAACATGGCTAATCTGGCATGAGAGTCCTTAAGAAAATGAAGGGGCTGAGAATAACTATATACTGAGTATTAAAGATGAGCAATAATTACTGCACAGTAAGTAGACACAGTTTAAACACTCACTGTAACACTAAGAATGGACTTTTTTTTTTTTTAAAGACATTTTAATTATCATTTTTTTTTAAATCTTTACTAAAACAGAAGAAAAAAAAAATCCAACACTGCCTTTCTGAGCAACACTCTTTTCTTTGTGAGTTGTGCTAAAGTAAGCAGAGTGGGGAACAATTTGGTTGGAGCTTATTTGTGTCCACATCAAAACTAAAGCAGCGGGATGCAGTGGTGCTCTGTGATGCTATTCACATTCACACTGTGTACAAAATGAGAGTAGTGTTGTTTTAACACAATAGACTGAGGGGGAAAAAACAGCATGTGAAAAAGTAAGACCCATTGTATAGGAGTATTATTCACTTCATTGTTATCACTCTGCCACTGTATAAAAAGAGCAGTGGCATCGTGGTAACAGGGAGAGATGAAAAGCTAAACTATCTCAGGCAGCAGGCTGTTGTTGTGTAATGTGAGCAGGTTAACTGGTGAACTCGGGATGCTTTTCTTTTTTTTTTTTCTTTTTTTTTTTTATCTGGCAGCAAAATCGGTGCAAAAACAAGAGCGTCGACTTCGGAGGGGCAACTCGTTCTCACCTACAGGCCAACCTGTGTCCCCTTTACTCAGGCCGATCATTTTGTCAGCAGCAATTCAACGACAGGTAGAGCAAAGCACACATCCCCACAAATAAAATCAACTCTTTCTAAGTAACAGAAGCCTTTTATCCAGCGGATGCCTCACTGTTCCATGATGTAATTCTCCAAATGGGGCAGGCAGGCGGGCAGGCCCGGTCTGAGTGATTGATTTCAGCCCAGCACAGGGAAAACCTGGCTGCTTTCAGAGACAATTACAGTCCTGTCCATGTGCCTGTAATAGCCCAGCACTTTAGCGTCATTAAAGCGACGCGAGGCACTGCATTATCCTTTAACCCCATCGCTGGCCATCCCCCCATTGACAACCCGGAGAGTTCAGCCACATACTTTGTCACCTGAAGCCCCATGCCAGGCTTGAGAGGAGGATCACCGCGCTATATGCTTCTCTCTATGGAGGGGGTGGCTCTCTCGATGCTTTATGTAAATGATGCTTAAGCACCAAAGTGCACAGGTGAGATTTTGAGATGATTGAAAGTGGGGTGGAAACATAAGGCTGTGGCA
The DNA here is from genome assembly GCF_007364275.1 of Archocentrus centrarchus. NCBI lineage: Eukaryota > Metazoa > Chordata > Actinopteri > Cichliformes > Cichlidae > Archocentrus > Archocentrus centrarchus. The sequence goes on along the minus strand of NC_044366.1, from coordinate 24,873,774 downwards.
TATTCATAAGAGAGAATAAAATAGGTGTTTACTGATAGCAAAAACTGTATGCTGTGATATAAATTTAAACAACTGAAATACATGACAAGCAGCCTCGTCACTGCAATAATATCATCCTCAGTCTTCCTCACAATCGTGCGTGTGCTATTTGATTTTTTTTTTTTTTTGCCATTTTTTTCACCAGGCCTTAAAGTGAACCTTTTCGATACAGAAATGCTTTGAGGCTCAAAACATACTAAATGTCATCACACACATATTTCTAAATTACACAAACTGGCAAAAAGAAAAAAAAAAAAAAATCTGCTTGCACAGCAACTTGCTGTGTGTGCGTCTGTGTGAATATCTGCGTGTTGCATCCAAAACTCTGAATTAAGTTTGACCTCACAGAAAAAAAAAGAAACAAAAAAGAAACAGAGGATGCATGCTTTTAAAACTGAGACTCAAAGTGTTTATTGCTATTCCCCCCCACTGATGCGAGCCTTTCCATCATATTTGCATTTCCAGCTCATTTCTGGCCAGGAGATCAATATGGAATCAATCATACTGACAGGTAAGATGGTAAATTTGACCAGGCTGGGCCATCCTGTGAGACTGAGCGATACATCACAGCTAGGAGCAACAGGACAATAAAAAACGGCTTTTAATCAAATATTGATCTCTGCTTAAATCACTCGAATTTTAAGACAATTTCAAAGTCCAAAATAACCGACTGGGTCAAATGGTTTAATGTATTTATTTAAACACTTGTAGGTCTTTGGCTCATTTGATTTAGTGAAATCAAGTATGTTTAATTAAGACAGAGTCTCATATAACTGAGAGCTCTCATGAATTATCCTTAGCACTTACAGGGTGCAAAAAAAAAAAAAAAAAAAAGCTGTTCCATTAGTGCACTGTAACCTCCCTAAGAAATGTCATCAATACTAAATCATAAAAAAACTGTCCTTTATTTTTAATGATCTGGTTCGTTCTTGTTTACTGTCTGAAAACTGAAGTTATAATTGAAATCATGCTACCCCCTGTGGCAAGGACATATAATGAGGCATAGCCTACTTTTATTTCAGTCATTAAAAAATAAAATTGAGCTAAAATTAAACAGAAATTGGAGTTTAAAAAAAAAAAAAAGAAGACGAGAAGCTCTTATTTGTGGGTGCACCTTTGTAGTGGCGGCTGTACACCTAAAGTTTATTCAACAGCACTGTGAAACTCAACCGGGGTGTAGCCTACATTATCGATTCATTTGTTCAGAGGCAGACAGGCTATCCATCATGGCACAGCTTTGCCTTGCACGTGTTAAAAACTTTCACTTAACTTTTTTTTTTCTCCTTTGGCGAAGCGCGCCGGTCCCTTCCTGTCCAAACACACCAGCACACCGCCTCGGTGTTTGGGACGGAGTTTGACACACACACACACACACACAGACACACACACCATCACGCATTTTCACACACGCGTTGTAACAATCAATTATTAAATTGGACCAAGATAGTTATATCGCTCTGACCGCCTGTTTTGCAAAGGAAAAATGTCTCCCCCTTTCTTGCTGCTGCGCCTTTACGCACGGCTGTGTGTGTGTGTGTGTGTGCGGACATTTAAACCAAAATGCACAGCAAAGCTCTCCACTAACCTCGCATTGGTGCAGTCGTTGTACAGGGTCTCGAAGTCTTTTCTGGAGATGAGTTTACAGCGGTTCACCCCGGGTTGGATGGCGCCGAGCCCTCTGAGGATGCGGACCTGCTCCACATTGCACACCACCGGCGTGATCTCAAGCCGCTTCAGCTTCGTGTAGACCGTATGCAGTCCGCCGACCAGGTGCTTCAGGAACAGGTCGAAAGCCTGAGGAAGGCAGATGAGCTCGCAGCCGTCCACGGTGAAAGAGGCGACTTTGGCACCGCGCAACTCGACCATCTTGCACTCGTTGTTTTGCGGTATGTTTTCAACAGGCGACGGGGTCGAGTACACGGGTTTGCTGGGGGGAAGAGCCGCGGTCGGGGTCGGGATGCCCGGGCTGCTGGTTGCGAGGAGCTCTGATCTGAACAGGTTCTGTCCGGGTCCGGATGGGGGGGCCAGGGATGGAGATGGTGATGAAGTTGTCGACGGTGGAGACGTCGTCGCGGAAGGAGTCGAGATTGGAGGCGGTGGGACCAGAGGGGCTGGTGGGATCAGAGCAGCCGGTACGGCCATGGTCACCTACAAGAGGGGAAGAGAGTAGCCGAAGTTCAAAGTAGAAAACCCAGCCTGCCGAGATACCCCTAAATGAAAGAATCCACGAGAGTTTAGCTCCTCAGATAAGTTGGAAAGTAAAAAGAGCTACCGAAAAAAAGGCGTGCTGAGTGAGGGTTTGGGGGGGCGAGCGGCGGGACAATGATCAAAGATAGGAGGAGGAATGACAGGAGGAAAATGAGCTGAAAAGTGCAGCTCCGCTCTGTGGATGAGTTGTTGTTGTCACACGGTACAGAGAGGGAGGAGCTAGGGGACAGTGGGAGCCTTTGAAGAACAGATAACTGGGCTCCGGCCACTGCTCAAATGCTTCAGGTCTGTTCAAATATCCCATTGCTCTTTTCAAGAGAAAAAAAATACGTTTGTATTGGATAATAATTTGTAAAGAATAGCGTTTTTAAAAAAATTAAATTTCTCTTCTGCTAAGATTTAAAAGGAAAAAAATCAGCTAACAGTGATGTTACCCAACACTGTGCAAAGCTCACTTAACCACAGTGATCTTGATTTCAGAAGTGTTTTAAAAAAAAAAAAAAAAAAACAGTCCTTCAATGCTTTTTAACTTTTAATTCTCATGTCAGTTTGCTCATATTTTCTATATGAGCATGTCAGTGTGAGTCACTGTTTAGGTACAGCCTATCTGTGCTGAGTGAGGCTATTGTTTTATTTTATTTACACATGGCTACAACTTTTTGTATGATGTAACAGTAAGTATTTTTAAGTATTTGTAAGCCTGATATCTTATTATGCAGTTAAGTGTATGTAAAGCTTATGGATATTTAAAAAAAAAACAAAAAAAAAAAAACGTGTGATGTGAGTTAAGAGTTAAAAAGTTTTTAAAAAAAAACTAGCATATTTTCTAGTAAGTTTGTAAATTAAAGTTAGACAGTAATGATTCATTTCCAACAGGTTTCTATCACCACCTCAAAACCTATGATGAATTTCAGGTGGACAGATGATTATAAAGGCAGGGCCATGTGAGTTAAGGGTTAAAAGGTTAAAAAAAACTTGATGTACATATAAAGGCACTAGCTGAAATTGAAATAGGAAGATAATAAGATAAAACCTTAGAAATTAAACATTTCAGAATAGACCATAATATTATAGCTTTTTTATAAATGGATATCAAACTCAACTCAGCTAGAGCACAAAGCCATAAACTCCAGGAAGTACAGGAAAGAAAGATAAGGGGTGGGGGGTTGGGGGGGTCAAGTCCATGTGCAAGTGCCTTACTGCAGCTCATACAGACTTTACTGCTCATTTGTGTCCAACCACTAAGGTGCATCATGGAGAGGAGAACCTCATTTCCTGCCTTTCTTAACAAATCTGTCAGTTTATTTAGGACGCATAATAATTTCAGCATTAATTATTTTAAATCAGACATTATTGTATTTGGATATTGGTGTTTTTTTTCAGTCTACATCACTATAAAATTATTTACAATCCATTTCCCAAGTTCCTGAGACTTCCAAATAACAAGCAGATCATAAGATACATTATATATATATATATATATATATATATATATATATATATATATATATATATATATATATATATATATATATATATATATATATATAGTTTTGTAAAGTTTTTGCGACAAATGTATTTCCCATTAGGTGCATTTGTATTACTTTCATTCTGGAGAGCACATCAGCACTTATTAAGTAGTGCACATCTTAAAGATTGTTGCTTATCTGTCTGTATTTGCCTTAATATTCGGTGTGTTCCTCGTGTTCTGTTGGATCAGCTTTAAGATAAGCAGTGTGCCATTTCAAAATTATCATTCAGGGAAGAGGTAGCTTGTAGTGTAAAATCAATAGCTGCTTAAAATTCATTGCCAGGCAATCCATTTGCCCTTTATGTTGCTAACCTTTCACTTAAATATGCACCATATTAAGATTTCATTATATACAATGAATGTCACAACAGTTTGCACGCTATTTCTCTTGTTTGCATGGGTTAACGGCAAATCATGGCGCTTGTAATGTCTGAAAAATGACTTTCATTAAGAGTATGCAGGAAAAAAAAGTCAAATATATGAGCTCGAGTAGGCTAATAGGTATTAAAAGGCACCACCAGATATGTGTGATGTTTTCGATCCAAAGGCCCTTTAACACACTGGATGTGTCCGACTCCAGTTACGAAAACAGCAGCATAGCACAAACATGTATCCGTGCACTGGTGCGGCTCATCACACCCCACAATATTTTGTGAGTATAGTTCAGAACAAATGTAAAAATCATTGCTGCGTTTAAAGTCATGTTTTTTTTTTTAACACAATCTTGACAAAAAAAAAAACAACAAAAAAAAAATTTCCTACTTGTGACAAAAGTGTGTCTCATATTTTTCGTCAGGCATAGCTGACCGAAGTAGTGCCAGCTTGGAAAAACAGTTTGATATTAGTCCCATGAATGGAGCTCTCTGTGGCCTAGTATTTGGTTAACTAAGTAACATAAACAGTTAACGCAGTGTTCCTAAAAGTACGCAGAGGTACAGTACATGTGGATGAGATTGCGGTAAACAAATGACTGTGTCAAAATGTAATCACTCCCCCCCTATGATGAATGGCATCAGGAAAGTGTTTGAAAATGTATGGATATGGGACAGGACTTGTGTATGATCAATGACACAGTATATTGTTTGATGTAATAATTTATTCACCCCATAAAGCTTTGATAAAACAATGTTGAAAAGCAATTTAAATTGAATTCATTTAAATGTCAATTCTCATGGTTAGGATTTTTCTATAATTGGCTATTTAATTAAAATAATTTTCATAGTCATTAATACAGCCAGCAACTTGTAGCGCGCTGACGTGTTTTAATTACATGGTATTAACAAAATTGATATGCTTTAGAAAGCATGGTGAATAAGAAATAATTAGACCAATCATACATCATCCTCTTATGGACATTAAGTGTATCACAATATAATTGATGAACTTAAAAAAAACGAGAAAGATAAATAACTTTAATTGTACAGAGTTGGTGTACAGAGCTGGGAACAAAGAATCATACTTACGATGTATTATATTTCAGAGGCAATTCATTATCTGTAACATCACTTAGCTCTCTGTGCCCAGCACTCTCCCCTAACCTATGATTACATGACATTTGAAAGCAGTGATACTGTGTAGTCTTTTAAAATGTCCTTTTACCCAGTCTGCATAAATCTTCAAAGTGCTTTTCTGCATGGGCAAATAAGGGGAAGAAAAGCAGCTTCAGACATAAGAATCATTTAGATGCTTGGAATAAAGCTCTTATTGATCATGAATATTTGTTTCTCCAAGGTTATACTGCTTTGACCCCATCTATCCTTAGACACCAGCCAACACAAACATGCCACTTGGGGTGAAGAGGGATGTCAGAGAGCACCTTCTGATGGTGGAGGATGAGTGATAATTTTCTGCGCTGTCCACATCGATGTCTTTCCACGTAGAAAGAGTGGACTTTCACACATAGTGCTGAGTTGCTGAGTGTTTAGAGACGGTTTCTGTGACGTTCTGCCCAGAAGCCCTTACTTTCTATTCACAATGCAAAATATGATCCTTTGACATAAATGGTTCATTGATTAACCAGTCAGTGGAGTGCAAATAAGGTTTTACTTACTACATTTTTCATGCAAAAGTCTTCTTCCGGTTCTCTAATCTGTGCATTTGCTACTTTCTGTCTGTTTGTTTTATGTCACAGTAAACCAAAAAAACTCTTTTTGGTTCTCGGACTGTTCGTCAGACACAGCAAGGAGATTTTTTTTTTTTTATCGTTTATGGATAAAGTGAAGCTGAAGTCAACATATAATAGAATAATCTTAAGCACAAAGTTTTTTTTGCAGTTCTCATCTACTTCAGCAATTTTTTTCAAGAGCACTGACAACATGAAATAAGATAATTCGGTACAAGAAAGGGTTTGCAGACTGAACCTCGACAAACATGCGCTGCAAGTTTAGGTATTGTAGATGCACAGCCTTCGACCTCGCCATACAATTGTTGCACTCAGCCGAGCTAATAGAACTGCTCCCTCACGCAAAGTATGCAGAATAACAGCTTTCTGGTAATGTAACTGCTCAAAGGAGCAAATGGAGCTCAATTCATTTTCAAAGCGTCAGCCTCACCGATAGTCCCACAATTAGAGTAGTCACGGCCCACATCCTCCAGTGCTTCATTTGATGCCACGCAGCTTCCAATATAACCGGGGTGCAAGAAACAGAGAGATTTGTGGATATCTAAATTGCTAAAGCAGAAACCTGTATAAACAGCGGTAATTACCGGCCCATTGACAGTCTCTCAGTGTTGTGCTCATTCTGCCACAGTCGCAGTGATTAAAATGAATCCTCATTGACTTCTCCATTAAAGCGCTGGCAGGAGCGATCCCGTGACCTTTCCCCATTGATTGAACATAACAATCACAATTCAATTGTAATGCAAAGAGAACATTTGTTATAATGTACACGAGATGCATGAGCCATTTCCTGGGAGCGGAGAAGGGTAATCAATGGAGTGACTCTTGGCGTGATGCAAGGAGAATGAGGCTGTGTTTGCAGGCCCTAATTCATACAGCCTGCAGTGTATGATGGAAAGCAATGATATGCATGTAAACACTCAGATTTCTCTGTGCTCATCGTTCAGTGGGATAACAACAAATTCTGATTTCTATATCTATATACTCTGTGTCAGTGTGGTTGGCAGTGATGTACTTGCCTACACTTTAATTCAATCTGAGATCAAAGTTTGCATCATAGTCACGCTGAGGTATGTCTCCCAAATTGTCTTTCAGAGAACAGCAGCTGCCATCTTTCACAAGGAGTTACTTAAGGTAATGTATGACTCTAGACTACACAATAATAAAAGAGTGACTGAGCTGAAGCCTCAGCCTGAGTAATCACCTGAACCTATGTGTTATTGGAACAATCTCACGTGAAGCCGGACTGTGTGCTAGTGAGACTCGAGCAAGGACAAGCTCGTATATGCATGATAACTCACGATTAGCTAAATTCAAGCAAGTGAAACTACAACTTGAACAATCCATGTGCCTTAGAAAAGAAAAGCACGATAGGCATAACAACCCATGCCGTTCAATCCCCCTTTAAAAGCCGCACTCGATCGTGTCTTTCAAAAACTGTCTTATGAAGAGTGTATGCGAATTATGTCCTTAAGGGATTTCTTTTTAGAATCAGGAGATTATAGTTTACACGGACATTAAACAGATTAAACCAGCCAGCTCTCTAAAGGCAGTTTATCTAATGGAGAAAATGTGGTATGCTAATTGAGAAATTCCGATGGTAAAATTATATTTAAACCACGCTCTCTCTCTCTCACTCTCTCTCTCTTTCTGCTGGAGGATTTTTAGTTTGGCTTGATGAAATCAAATGGCTAATCACAGCCATAAGCTGAGAGACGTTGGCTGAGTGAAACAGTGTTTGCCATGCTAAAAGGTAATTGTCCCGGAAAACTTCATCGATGACAGATTCAATTCCATTTAGTAAATGTTTAATAAATGTTGTACAAACAGGCAGGCCTATCTCGCTGTGCTCGGAAAACAAAGGGAAACTTTAATTGCTTTAATCATCCTTAGCTTTGACGTTGTTATTGGCCTTAAAAATAGCAGTTAACAGAAACTGTCCTGCTGAGGAAATTGAACCACATTTGGAAAGCGATCCGTAATTAAGATAGGGGCATCCCGAGCAGCTAGGTCCCAGCAAATTGTTGTGACTGAGAAAAACATTCCAAGTCATACAAAGCTATTCAATTAACAGAAGGACCCAAGGAAAACAACCTCTCTATTATGTATCACTTACTTTAATCAGATTGAAAGCAATTGTATCCCTTTTTGAAAATCCCTTAACGCAAACATGTTAATTAACAGATAGGAAAGTGGAAAGATGTATTTTTCATTAGTGGGTAAAATAATGCTCCCCTTTAACATCAAGGAAAATCAACTGCTTACTGCAGTTAAACCAGTCAGCGGTGTAAATTCCCTGCCAGCATTTTTATTTAAAACCTCATTAATGTGCTTCAACCCAGCATAGCTGTACCTTTAATCTGCACTAAAAGGAAATAATGCGTTTCCTGCTTTATTTACCAGCCTTACTTAACAAGTGTTCCTGTACAATTAGAATTGTTAATAGATCTGGAAACAAAAGGACTTTGAAGGTGGGAAAGTGCTGACATTATTTCACAGGGGAAAAACACTCTTGAGAAAAAAGATCTGCTGTAAATGTAGTTTCCTGGAACACAGGCGTACTGCAATGTTAGTCCCTCTCATTAGAAATGCCATGCACAGGACATAAATCAAGGCCCGTAAAACATTTCATTGCCACACAACACTAAATTACACACTTGCTGGTTTGCCACACTGATTGTGTTTAAACGTTGTAATTTTACTTTATTCCCATTAAATCTATGCAGAGTTTTACAATCCATAAACAGAGTATCTGTAATAAACGTTAATAAATGTCATAATTTGCATTTGGAAGAAAAAACACCCTGCTACATTTTTGCAAATATCAATCTATGAACCTTTCAACATTTCGTCAAACAAAATGCTAATTGTACCTTTAGGAATTTGGGAGACAAGTGACAAGAAATGAGATGCAAGGTCCTTTGGAATCAGGGAATCAGCTAAGCAGGAATACATTAAGCGTGAGGGCAAAGACAAACAGAGGAGGAGTATTCATATAGGGAGCAGATGACAATGTACATATTATCATTATATATATGTCATTTAAGCAGTAAAAACACCTGTTTTATCATGTGACCATCTGTTAGTCTGTTTTGTACCAACTATCCCCACTTTCATGCTTCTTCTTCACTTGATATATATGGAAAATGTTTACCTTCATTGGCCATTGATTACACCTCACTATTGCAGGTTGGGATCCTACCTCTAGAACCTCTCTAATTCTTTATGGCATGGACTCAAAAAAAGCCCAGAAACTTTCTTACTGCAGATTTGTGGGCGGCACCTTCATGACGTGATTCTCCTGTTCCACCAAATCCCAAAGGTGCCCTACTAGATTGAGATCTAATGAGGCCATTTAAGTACAGCGAACTCATTGTCATGTTAAGAACACAGTCTGACATGAATTGAGCCCTGTGACTCGGCTGCTGAAAATAGCCATCACAAGGTTGGTGCATTGCGGTCACAAAGGGCTTGACGTGGTGAGGAACAGTTCTCGGGCAGGCTGTGGCATATAAATGATGTTCAGTTGGTACTAACAGGCTCAAAGTGTGCCAAAAAAAACGCTAAACCATTACATCACCACCAACCTGAATTGATGGCACAAGGTAGGATGGCTCCACAGAGAAACTGCAGCTCATCAGACCAACAACACTTTTACAGTCCAATCTCATTCAAGTTTGTTGAGCCTGTGCCCACCATAGCCTCATTTACCTTTCCTTAGCTGACAGGAGTGGCACACAGTGCGGTCTCGTGCTGCTGTGGCCCATCTGCTTTAAGCTTCTACATGTTGTGCATTCAGAAAAGCTTGTCTGCATACATTTTTACTGTTGCCCCTCTATCGGCTCTAACCAGTCTGGACTCTGCTATCGTTAAAGAGTTTTTGTCCAAAGAACTGACTGAATGTTTTTTCCCTTCTTTTTTTGGACCATGCATTGAGATGATCATACATGACAATAACAGCAGATCATCAGTTTCAGAAACACTCAAGCTGCCCGTAGGGCACCGATAGCCGTGCCACACTCAGAGTCACCTGCATTAACTTTCTTCCCCATTTGGATACTTTGGTTGAACTTCAGCAAATCCTCCTGAGCACATTCACATGCCTAAATGACTTGATTTTCTCATTATTTCATTAATTACAGCATTGTACACTGTAGATGAGAAACTGTGAAACTTTAAAAATGGTACTCCTTAGTGTGCAGAACCTACCAACTTCCTAGTATGCAGCAGTGTGTATCAAATGCTAACCAGCTCCTACTGATGCTAAACTATAGACCCAATGTTTGAAGAATGATGAATTATAGAGGACAGGAAGGTTAAATAATAAAAGTATCTTGTAAGTAACAGGCAACTCTGGGCAATTTTAGAGTAAACAGGATATAAATTATACTTTTTATTAGCATCTTTTGTGTGTAATGCAACACGATGCTAAACTATTCTTAATTTCTGAGCTACTGCACGATTAGGTTTGTGTAAAATTACCACCAATTTCCATAGTTTCGTAAAGTTTCATTTATAGTAAATGAAAGAAGAAATATTTTTTCAGTGTAATTATGTTTGGCTAATACCCCATAAGTTAAGGGCAATATTCACACTGAACCACTGTATCATTAACACAAACACCAATACATCTTACACTAAGCAAGCCAAGTCAAATAGAAGCTGCTTCCCAGTCCAACAGCATCAACAGCCATCAGTCATGGAACTAATCAGCAATTTGTAGCAGTAAGTGTGCTTCTTTGTTCATATATATGCTTCTCATGATCACAATAGGCCAGTCATACTACAGTGTGAGACATAATAATTACATTTTATTTAGTGAGTAAATACAAGAAGTCATTCTTCTTTTAAGTATCCAAAACGCAATACATCAGAAACCCTTGGCAAGGCACCACCACAGCCTATAATAGCTCTCAGTTTGCAGCAGGTCACTGTGCTCTGCCGACTTAAACTATGCATCCAGCAACAATGATTATTCATGTCATTCTTCAAAGGTCCTTGAGAGAAGCTTGATGCAGCAGCGATTCAACCTTTCGTATTAATTCAAGCTTGGCTAAGACTGTACCATCTGGGCCCTTGTACTTCATGATTAATGCCAAAGAGTTGATTCATATGTGCAATTGGAGTTTAATAAACATGGATTTCGGAGTTAAATGGCACATACAAATGCTTGGGATGAACTCATTCATAGTATCTAATTTGTGTTCTCGCTAATAAATCCTGCACATAATTGCTCAGTACAATCATCTCCCAGATACACAAATATTGGGATTTTGTGATTAGCATAATGTGTTTCTTCCATAGAGGAAATAATCCTACAACTCTAAGATGCCTTCAGACATATGTACATAACATTCTTTATTTGGTCCAAATTAACTTACTGCGGGGTACAGCGTGATTAATACTGGCACCAAAAATAATTACTGTTCATCGCTGTACAGATTAGGCATCGAATAAGTTTTTCCTTTTTAAAATCATGTTGTTTGTAGTAGACATTATGGCTTGGAAAACAGAATTGACTTTGTAATCCTTCTCTTACTTATGTTCTCTTGATCTCTTTCAATGTCACAGCACTTAACTGGAGACTTCATGAAGGAAGGTGTTACAGCTGCTGGTAGTATCCCAGGCTGACAGAGAGGCACCACACAACAGTGACCTCTACAGGATCAGAAGAAATGAAGTAAATTCCAGTTCATGCTTTCTGCACTACTGTTAAATGTCTCTGACATTTTCTGGTCGCGAGCCCCTAAAACGGTTACATTAAAGTTTTGATTCTGTTCTACAAAGGTAAAATACAACCCTTGATGGTAACAGAGTACAGAGTTATATTCTATTTATTACACTTATCACAGACTAAGTGTGATAGTTGTTATGAGAAATCAAACATTTATGACATAACCATGAAATCAGATTATTGCTTATTTGCCACTGGATCCCTTTGGATCTGGTTCAAAGATCAGCTGCAACCAGTGGCCTGAATTCTAATGCGAACAGGTGAGTTTGCGGCATAGTGACAATTAATGGCCTCACAAACTCCAGTCCCCCTTCTTTTAGCTGAAAACAAAGAACAGTGCCGACCAGTGTCTTTAGTAGCGTAGAGGAAGAACGGGTGGGTGCCAAGCCACACAGACTTCAGCCAAGTGCAGGATCACAGAGGAGGAATGAATGATGCTCAGATAAGGGGCAAAGTAAAGAGGGCAGACCAAACAGGAAAACGAAGAAGGGAGAATGTGTGGGGCGTTGCCTGCCTGAGCAGGGAAATGTGTTGATATGAATACATTGCATTCCTTTTTGATTCTTGGTGTATTGTGTAATCTGGTGTCTGGTGTGTTTTTTTGTTTTTTTTACAGCAGTAATCACAGAAAACATCCCACTTCGGTTTGTAACGTCAGGGTATGTGCAGTATAATAAGCCTTCATAATAAGCAAACCTCTAACCCTAACTAAGCAGAAATATGTAACTTATTTAGTAGAAGTAATACATCTGTGCAGCTCTTATAGTGCAATAATTCCTTTTGCAGATTTACTTAGCAGAAGCATATACTGTAGTCTGATTGGAACTAAATTAACTATCACTAAGGAACAACACATCTGAGAAAAAAAAATGATGGTCCTTGGGGGTTAAATATGCAGCTCTTGAGCTAAAATACTCATGGCACAATTGGAGACCTAAAAATGCTAAATTAGTAGTTGAGACCAGGCAGAGAATGGGGAAAAAAGAAACACATAGGCTAATCTGCCTCTTTTCCCACACAAGGGACCGGGAGAACACAGGCTATGTTGTACCCCCCCCCTTTTCTTCTTACCCGAGTTCTCCTTTATGTATTCAAATTCACTTCAGCAGCATAAAATTCTCCCAAGAGACAGCATTGTCCTCCTGCTTGTCCCTTGGGCTTCCCATCTCTTAGTAACATCTCTTCACTCCTTACAATTTAGCCCTACACCTATCAGACACTTTTTTTCTCCACAGTCCCCTCTTTTGAAATAGTTCAATGCAATTTAATGAAAATTAATCAAAACGCCTTAAAAAAAAAAAAAGCCACCACTGAATGCATAGCATGTTTAAAGCCTTAATACAAATTATTCTAGCTTCTTTTTTTTTCTTTTTAGTAGGACAGTCTGAAACAAGCGCACTGAATCAGCCTTTCACTGGGTTTAACCCCTGAATAATAATTTCGGTTGTGTTATTATGTGTGAAAACAAAGGGTACACACATTTTCCCTCTCTCTGTCTCGCTGCATTCAGGAAACTTAGAATAGCAAATTTTACACTGATGGCTGGGTTGCAATTGCGGTTACAAATGTACGAACACTAAACTTTCATAATAACGCGGTCCAAATGTTTCAAAAGGCTCGTAGGTCTGCTCTAGTGAACTTGAATGTGTGGTCCTTGGTGCATAAAGTAAGCATAAGGCCAGCTCTATAGCAATGAGGCTTTACTGAATGAAATAAAAAGCCTGAGGCATCAGAGTTAATACATTAACGCAGGGGAGGACGAACAGACGAGAAATACAAAGGAGTGAAAGAACGAATGATTAGCGTGGAAGTGAAATAATGCTTATTAGGGCTTATATTTCCAGGCTAAAGCCACGATCCAAATATAAAGTCAATGAATCTGGAGCCTCAGCGTGGACGAATATCATGAGGCGTTGCGCCGGGGGCTTTTACTACAAAAATAAAATCATCACACTTTAGTGGGAGTGTTTCTATCACATTCTAAGTATCACAATATTGTGAGATCTATTCACTGCTGGCATGATGCAAATAGGCTCAATGACATGCTTGCCTCTACAAAACTCTCCCACAGGGTTCTAATAAAACACTACAATTTCCCACTCTCCATTCTCCCTCAGAAATGTACCAGTCTGCAGCCCTGTGATCTGCCACAGATAAAATGAGACGCAGCAGCTACAACAGAACTGAGACACAGCCAGAGTATTCCCTGCGCTCCTTGAATAGATAATGCTTTCCTTCACATTCCTTTATTCTTTCAAAAAGAATGCATCAGAGGCCAAATATTAATTCTTCTCGTCATATGGAGGAGCTACACAAGTAGCATACTAGGATGGGCTTTTGAATGATTAAGGGAACACATAAAGGGTTTCTTGTGGCGCTTTGAACTTACTGCAGAGTTCTGGGCACTCTCAACTTATTCCCCACTCTGCAGGAGACTTGATGTTAAAAGACAACATTAATGAAAGCTCTGTAACAGGTAGAGACAGAAGGATTAATGCAATCTAAACACGGCAAGCCTCTCAGAACTGGCTCTGGCTTGCAGGTGAATGGGGAAACACTTTTCCTCACTTTTCCCCTTTCCTCTCACCATGAATCTCCTTTAAAGAAATGCCAATAGATCTGATTGCCTAATTCTCTATTCCCCTCCCTTCCTCCCCAGGCCCATAAAGATGCACGTGTGGGGGAATCACTTCAAGGAATGACATTGACTGGGGAAGTGCTGACTTGCACCACTGTTTGTCTTTTGATGTGAGAGATCAAATCAATGTACACGCCTCTCTCCGAGCAACGTGCAGGCAGATTAGCATTAGCCCGAAGGTGCCTGCTTAAACTCAATCATTACCGTTTACGTGCGACTCTCTAAATAATCAGGATGTACTCGGTGATGTTGTAGGTGCAAAAAAAAAAATTTTGAAGACATTTGGGATGAAGGGTAGTGTGTGGTTGTCATAATGAGGGGAACACCTACCTAAGCCACAGACACTGCTTGACACTAGCATTTATTATTGGTGTGAGCTGTGTTATTTGTCACTGGTCTGGTGTGCAATGGTGATTTCACATGGAAAATGCCACAATGAGATCTCCTGAGTGCTTAAGTCAGATGGATTGAATGCTCTTGAACACTGATAAAGGTTGATTTTAGGTTCTGCCAACATTATTGTGGGCACACTAATGCAGAATAATTATCATATTTTTTCCTGTCAAGAGCCAGCACGATGACATATTTAATGCTCTAAAGTGTGCCTTCGCGTCACAAGCGAGAAACGCATTCGCATCTGAGTGTGAGTAAGGTTCATGTATTTGTATACTTTCTTAAAAATGCAAATCCTAAATCTCTTGTCACTGTTAACCCCTTAACTCTTAGTATATCATATTTGATACAATGGGTTTCTGTGAGTTTTTCAGTCTTCTACATCATCAGTGGGATTTTTTCCCCCCAGAAAAACCTAAATAAATTGCACAAAATATTTTTAAGCAATAAAAAAAAACAAAAACTGCCAGATGTAGCAAATATGATGCAAATTAAAACCCATAGATGCAAATTAATATTTAATTAAATGTTTAAAAAATTGTCAGAAGGTTCAATAAACACACTAAACACATTTTCAAAACATTTGAATTTCCCTGCAATTATTTCATGGTTCAAACTTTACAGGGTTAAAAGCTAAGTACTCAAACAATCACTGTTAAAAAAAAAAAAAAAAAATATTAAGGGGTGCAACTTTGAGATTAAAAAAGGCATGAAGATCTTGGCAGTGCATTTCTGCCACATTTGAATTCATAATGTTTGCCTGTAACTTCATGCTAATGATCAAAGTTGAGGGGTGGGGGTGCGGGGGGGAGGGGGGATTCTCCTGAGTGCAAGTTATGAAGATGAGATGAGGAGAGAGAGAGAGCGAGAGAGAGGGTATGGGAGAGGGAGAGAGAAACTGCTTTGCTGCCCTGCTTTGAACACTTTTACACTTTCCAACAAGCTTTGTTTTTTAATTGGCTGAAATTAATCTTAGGGATGTAGATGCCTGATTTGCATTCATTAAAACCCAACCAAAAGAAGTCATGCTTAATTCCAATCAAATTTGCTTAATTATGCATGGCGAGATATTCCCAAATGAGCTGTGGATTTTTGTTAGACCCTTTTTTTTTGTTTCCTATAGCAAATAAAATGTAATGAAGCTGTCTTTTTGTGTTTTACTGAATGTTGAGGAGCATGTGAGGAGCACCTTGAGCCCAGGCTGAAAACAATATTACTGCTAAAGTAATTATAAGAATCTGCATTTTTCATTGTTAATTGTGGATGTCAGCATCATTAATTTTAATTTACGACAGGCAATAAAATTAAGAATACTTTGTGCTGATGTTTTAAATCATGCCTGTGAAAGGGACACATAATGCAACTTAAATCTCAAGTAGATATTGATTGGGGTGGATGGTCTTTTCTATGAATCTTAAATAGGCAGATGCTGGGAATCTGCTTGAGACGTCACTTTTACGAGTTAACTCCGGCACCAGATAGCACGAGTGCAATACAATTAAAGTGTCAGTTTATGCACACACACTTATGCACACATTCACACACACTTAATCAGCTAACTGCCTAACAGCAGAATGATGTTGAACCAACTCCCCTCATAAAGGAGTGAATGTAGCAACCACAGTCTTACCACTAACTTCTTGATATCCAAAATGAAACAGATCTCCTCTTTAGCACTCATTCTGGCAGTCGTATTAATTCATTCATTCATTCATTAATTCTCTGACTGTTTGTACAGACGGATTGAAAGCAGAGCGAAGGAGTTTGAGGCGCGGTACTGTACTGTGCGTGGTCTATGGGGGATGACATTATGTGTTTCTGCTCCAACACTTGATTTATAGCTTCATTTGGACCGTGCTTGTACGAAACACATCCTGCTGCTGCAGGAGCTTTAGTGCATTGTAGTCTGAAAACAAAGGAAGAATAAAATTGATCTTTCTGGACACACACAAAATCAATGAATGGCTATTTCCTGTTCTGTGGCATGTTAGTCCAACTGACTTGCTCAATCCTTGAACTTTCCTTGTGTCCTCATCGCTGGAGAGGAAAGGTCTTCAGAGTTCAGTGGAAACTTTGGATGATGTCATTTCAGATGCCCTGGATTGGAGCATTTTTGTTTTTTACCGCTCTACCTCCGCCCAAAAAAGAAAATACTGAAAGCTTATCATATGTTTTAAATATCAAGGTAGCCAGTTTTTTTCTTTCCTAATGAAATAACACTGACGTAGCCGTCACAATCACAGAGGAAAACCATAGTAAAAATCTTGAAATCTGTGGCCTCCTTTTTTTTTAAATTCCACACGTTTACCTATTGTTCCAGAGGATATGTTTGTACCTGTTGCACAATGCTTTCTGTTCTCCGACAAGGTGATTGTGTTTCCAACACAAAAAGACTCTACAGTGATGTTCAATTGTTCTCTTTCACGCTGGCTGTTAGCCAGCAGCTCCTTCATGACACATGGAGCTGGTACTATCAGCTCCCCTCTCCTCTTCCTGCCTGCTTTCCTGCCGGTGACTGAGGCAAGTCACTCTAATGCAACAATGATGGTGATTTCACTCTGCTTATCGAAGCGAGTAAGTACTTAAGCAGCTGCTTGTACTTTGATCCAATTTACTTCCTGAATGTGTGTTTCCTCATGCACAGTAAACAGGCCTGCCTAAGTTGTCATTAGTTCAAAGCCAAGGTAAATAGTTCACATGATTATTGTTTGCTCTTTTTTTTTTTTTTGCTCTGCTTTGTACAGAAACTGTTAACAGAACTGAGCTAATGTAGGTGACGGGCCCTCTAAATATGGGGAATGTTTCAGGTACTGGTTTTTACGTTGCAGCATTGCCTCTAATTCAATACTGCGAGCAGAGCTCTGGAGGTTGAATGGGAAAGCCATAAGCTGAATACCGCAACCTTTAACATCATTGTGTGCTTGAGTCATCCCCAAGGACAGGACAGATAAAAGATGATCAGTAAGAAAATTGATAGCACTGATTTAATAAACATCCTCAAAATGATCTCTGTGACCTGCGGGGAGTGCGGCAGTCACTCGCACTTCGCCTGGGTTAAAGAATCAAGTGAGATGATTCATTTGAGTGACTGAGGTAGTTGAGTTTGATGGATCATTCCTAAAAGCATCATTGCTAATCTTCAGCTCCTCTTTTTTAGGTTATTCACAGATCAGTGAGTTTTCCGGCTAATCCTGGACCTGACGCTGCTCTTGTCTGTGTACATGGTATTCATCATACTCTGACAGGGAGAGTCCTTCAGACGACAAATAACCTTCAGAGAGAGGAGGCAGGCAAGCAGTAGGTGTGCAGTTATTTTGGATACATTTCACAGTGGAGTAGGAAAGCTGCATGGGGAGATGTATGGTGTCCTTGTTGGGTGCGAAGAGATGGACCCCTCTCCGTTTCCTAGCATAATCATTCTGAGCCTCAGCCATGCCTTCGACAACTCAATCAGACAGCCCTCTACCTGTAAAGTGGCTGGGTTGATTTGATTGCCATTTTTATTGGATCCTGGTCACATAAATCAAACCAATGGGGACGGCTGTACAGACGTGACCACTCGTCATTCGCTAGTAGCCTTGGAAACATTGTTTCGGGGGCCGCGTGGCTGTCATCGGAGGTAAATCAGGGTTCTGAAGTTTCTTTCCTCCAACACAGGAGCATGGAGTTAAATCATCTTGAAAATTGATGTCACTGTGCCCAAGTGTTTTCACCTATCCCTTAGATAGAGTCCCATCAAGTGGTGACAATGTCAGCACTTTCACCTTTCTCACACACACAAAAAAAAAGGATGTTTCCTGTCCTCGGGCCTACAGGCCTGCTGTAGCTGATAAGAGCCCTTAAAGTTTTCACCTTTTTTTAATCACAGCTTTTTGTCTGTTCATAAAAGATGTAGAAAATATTTTTGCTGCTAAGAAAAAAGAAGTCTGTGCTGCACTCAGACTAGTTAAATCACTCTATTTGTAACGTATCCTGTAATATAAAGTAGGTCGCTGTTTCAGGAGGTAAACTCAGAGACCTTGTCTTTAAAAGTTAATACACTGTTCGTCACTAAGCACTGTCTGGTGAGCATTTTGATTCAGTGCGAAATGATTAAGTCTAACATGTCCACCAGCGCTTACAGTGGGAACATATTAGATTAAATACAGGTAGCTAATTTCCTCCTCTGCATGGGTGAGTGGGAGTATGAATGAAAGTGATGTAAAATTAATTTAGACCTCTAAAATTTTGATCACGCTGCGGCTATTTTGGTTCTCATGATGACAAGTAATAGGACGTTGTTGCTTTCTAGCCTCACAATATTACCATGTTTGCCTATAGGGCTTTCAGGATCAATTTCATTCAGCATAAATATCACTTGATCTGTAAAACAAATTAGAAATAATAAAAGCCATAAAAATGCACCCAAGCTCTATTGAGATGTCCCTCCTAGCCATGTGTCAAGACTGAAGACATTAATGATACACGGAGGAGAGAAAATTACCATCTAGGATACGTCCGAACCAGTAAACTGGTAAACAAGCTGGCCGTTAGGAGTGGGGATGATTTGAATCAACAAGGGTGAACAGATATGGATACTTGGCGCATTAGTGTTAATAGGAATAGATTATGGAGGGATTTCGTGGAGTGACCTTCAGTGCACTAATTGAAATAGTATTCCGAGTCAGCAGTGGAGTAATCAACTTAAACACAGAATCATAAATCATCATGAATAGCGCTGTCACAACCAAGCCATTAGCCTCATGTTTTTTCCCCAGCAACCTCATGAAAATATCTGCCACACCGATCCGTAGGTTAATAGGAACAGAAATGGCATTTAGAGTCTATTTGGATCAAATGTACTGAGAGCTTGAAAGTAGAACTTTGCTAATTTGCAGGTAATGTGAATTGATGTAGTAAGGGTTGAAGATAGTTCAGACGTCGAGTCAACACGATAACAACGCGGGGAAAACTCTGTGCAAAAACGCAAGAACTTGAGAAAGCATTTTTCCTAACAGTTGTCCTCTCTGTACGTGACTGAGGGAGCCAGCGGTGACTAGATATGTTCTCAGACAGGGGTTAGGTAATCACGCTGGCTGTGTGTGACCTTTGTCTTTTCATATTAATTATGTCTGACTGAAGCACAATAAATTGCAGGACCTTCGAGCTACACTCGCTCTCTCTATGGATCTGCAGGGAGCAACCTGGGTGATCACTGCGCCGTTCACAGCAACAAAATGACTGAGCGTGATACTTCAGGTGGTTAGAAACTACTCTTTGATCTAATCCACACAATTCTAGTTTATTAATATTATCGCTTAATGCCACATTTCAAGTATTGATACAGAGTGCTTTGTCAAAGTTTACAACATCTATATTAACATCAACAAGTGTTCTCGCAGTAAAT
The DNA here is from genome assembly GCF_007364275.1 of Archocentrus centrarchus. NCBI lineage: Eukaryota > Metazoa > Chordata > Actinopteri > Cichliformes > Cichlidae > Archocentrus > Archocentrus centrarchus. The sequence continues at coordinate 24,853,726 of NC_044366.1, read as the reverse complement.
AGCTTTTTAATTGCAACTAAAGTGAACGAATTAGATACTAAACAGTCGCTTAGCGTCAGTAAAACGTCTTTCACACAACAATACCCAGCAAACTTGTCAGAAATGCTGATAAGAGGGCCGATCCTGAGCGCTTACACTGCATTAATCAAATAGCAGGTCTAATTAAAAGCGCTTTAAACAAAGCTTTTTTTCTAAATGTTGCTCAGGTATGGCAATAATTTTTGATCAGCCAAGCCTGGAAGACAAATAATTAGAACTGCCACAGCGGCCTGATGAGTGATGTCAGCATCTCCGAGTGACCTTCCCCTGCTAATTAATTTTCATTCCAGGGAAAAAAGACCCCGTTGTTGCACATTATTAATTGAGTTCATGAAAAGATGCACCTGATTAATTTTTGTTGATAATACTTGTCATTCTGGCCGCCGTTCGTAATCATTTTATGGGTTTTCATCTCACTGTTTTTCAAAGTTGATCTAAGTCATCTTTACTGGAGATTAATTTGTCCAAAGTAGAGCTGCCCTGTCCCAAAAGACAGCACGGCCTCAGTGTATCTCACTTAGTTGCCTGGCAAGCACATTTCTTTCTCAGCATTTGTTTATTTTCACCCCCCCCCCCCCCCCACAAAAAAAATAAATTATGTAAGAAGTAAGAATGACTAACCTTAATTTTACTGTATTTCCAGCCATTGTGTGTTAAAACATTAATTCAGAAGAAGCTTAAAATGAAGTCATGGCATACAAAAACTCTATCTTAACCAATCTGGATGTCAGTCAGCCAGATATTTTACATACTCTGCATTTCTTCCATAAGAGATTCTGTGCATCACAGCAGTATAAGCCATGAAAAACAACCAGAAGCTGATAAATAAGTTTCTCCAGACTTCAGGAAAAGTTACAGAGCCAACACCAAGTTTTGAGGTGCTCTGTCTATCTCTTTAACCCCTTAACTTGCAAACACTTTTGTGCATTTAATGTGGTACTTTTAATTGCTTTCAATAGGTGAAAACTAAAGTATGACCTTCTTTTATCTGATAGCACTGCCTTACTTTAACATGGTGATGGTGAATTCGGAGTCTGGCAGCAGCTTCTAAACAGGAGGAAGCAGCCAATTTCTCAGAAAATCCTAATCTCTGTAAATTCAAGGCACACTGTCCCATTAAGTCATTTTACACACAAATTTGTATACATATGTTGCAAGCTATGTATACAGATTAGCTGTATTAGCTGTATTTTTGCACAAAATAGGTATTCAAAAGCATTTTTTTTACATATTCAGATAACACTCCCAAGTATTTCCACCCGATGTAATGCTGAAGACAGAAAGAAGAAAAAGAGCAGGAAAAATAAAATAGCTGCATATGAATGAATGACTTTCAGTTAACACAGACCAAATCAGTAGCCACTATGGTTAAAAAGGTTTAAGTCTTTAGGTTGTAAATCATTATGTAATAAGAAAATTACATGATAATTTGGTTTCTGTTATAATTACAATGCCACAGTAAATTTACCAATAACATAATACTGTACCATGGCTGTCCCTTTACCATGCCAGTGCAATGACAAAACTACCATTAACTGCCCAACAGGCGTCTCTGCAGGACACTGACTGTCATCACCCTCTATAACTTCCATGCTGAGAAACCTTCCCTCAGCCCCAAATTCTGTTATTATGAAGGAGCTGATGGCCAGATCGTGTCACCTCTGGCAGTGGAAATATAAACAACGAATAAGTATCACGAGTTACCAGGACGCATTAACTCAACTCTGACATGGTCTCAACAAAATTGTTATATTTTAGCAACTTTATCGTCAGCCCAACATGTTTCAGCTTTAGGCCTTCATCAAGGTCACCCTGACAGAAAGGTACAACTAACCTGTCTCGTGAAGGTCAGACCTAGCTCATGTTACAGACATGATGAACCTCACTGTCTTCTGCAGAGATGCCAAATTCTTCTAATGGGAGGATCCACTTGATATTGGTTGTCCACGCTTGGCTGATGATCAGACTGTTACATTAGTACCCACAACTACACCTGATGCCAAAAACCCAACAACTCATGTTTGCTGATGCAGCAGGTTCTTGTATTTGAATTAGCCAATGCTAATATATTTATGGTTAACCTGGCTACGTAGCTAGACTGTTTAATCCCTTACCAGTCGAGGGCTCATGCCATCTAATCAAATAGTTGCACATGTATTTGGATTTATGCAAACCATCATAAGTGACCACAGAGAACACACAATTTCAACTGTCTTTACCACCAGAAATGTTTACAAGGTTAGCTTAAGTAGCACTGCCCAAAGTGTTGCATATGCATTTGGATTCTTACTTGTGGTTCCTTGAGTTTAATACAACATACTACTACTGTGTTCTGACTTCAATTTTATATATAAATGCAGAATTTACTAAACTTGGTGCAGTACTCTGCTCGTGTCACTTCTTGGAATCATTTCAAGGTTGGCAAGTGATGGAGAACAAACATGAGTGCAGAGGAGGGTGCAAAGAGAGTCTTTAAATGTAAGCAAAGGCAAATAATCAGCAGATTAATTTATGCTGGAAATAATCATTAACTGAAGCCTTATAAGTAAAAAGTGAGCTCCAAACAGATCATGTACAACAGTAAAATAATCCCACAAATGAGTTATTTTAAAGTAATACTACAATGACACCATTCTCCTGTAGTGAGTACAGTACCTGTATTTTTTGGACATAAGTAATATCACCATTGCACGAATTTTACTATAATCGAGTACTTTTCAGTGTTTTGGGTATTTTAGAGTTGTGAATTTAATCAAGATTAATCTGCCCAAAATATTGCTATATTTTTTAACCATTATGACTGATGGAATCACAAACTTGGAGCCTTAAATTAATTTATTTTCCGTGCATGCAGAGGTGCGTATATGTGAATTTCTGTAAATACAGTATATTCAATTGGTTATCCCCACTCAATAAAAAGATATAATCTGATCTTCCACAGACCACTATAGTGGCAGGTAGCTGATGTCATCACGTGTGACCCTGGGTTAAGTTTAGCTGTAGTACTGTAGCGCTAACATGAAAAGTAAAAAATGAGGTCAAGCTGGTCAGTTAGCAGATGGTCTTAATTACAAATGATTCTGTGTATTACGAGAAATAAACTTTATTTGTCATGTTTCTAATTCCTTGAACCAAACCCTCAAATATGCATTGCAGTTTGTTCCCCCCCCCTCCCCCGAATCTTCTTCTTCTTAATGGAAAAAACCTCTACAGCCACAAAAGCCTGCTATTGTATGATAAGCTGCAAATGTAGAGTGGTGTCTGAAACTCCATTTAGAGTTAATAATACCCAAACCATTCTTGTTAATGAAAAACTGTAATTTATCTGAAGAGGCTCAGAGTCATCTTTGAAATGCAAGATGTCACTGAGCTGGCAGAAATGCAGTTTTTAATGGATACATCGACGCTGCTGCGGTATTGTTCGTGACAGTCGAAAATGATGTGAATAGCGTCGCATGTCATTGTTGTGAAACTATTAATAGATTTGTAATTATGGTGGGTAAATTGTTGATTATTTTTTCCCTCTGTGGTATTTGATATGCTCAGCACAAAGAAGAGATGAATTAGGACTAATAAACAGGTCTCATGATTCTGTCTCTAATTGGAGGATCATTATATCTCTTCCAGAGAGATGCCCACAGCTAAAGCCTTTAACGGCACTTTCAAACAGGACACAAAGGCCTTAATGAATACTCCTGTGACTTCACAGTGTCTCACACAAAGGGAAACACATACTGTATTCTGTTTTTATCTTATACAAAGTTTCCTGTAATTGTTGGATTGAGGTGCTAGATCAACCCCGCTTCCCTTGGAAATAACAATAATTACACTGAGGTCATATTTTAGGTTAAAGAGCCAATTGATCCTTTAAAAACATGCTAGAAACTTAAGATTGCACTGGAACGATACTACGTTTTCTTCAGTATAAGCCAGCACCTGCTATGTGTGTCTAAGTGGGGTGAATACTGGAAAAATATAACAGATATTGTTGTAGTGTAGTGTTAAATGTTTTACAATGTCCTAACATGCATACTTATGCATCTCCATTACAATACAATAATGAAAATACATAGAGAAAATGTAATGCATGCTCAGGGAATGTGTTTAAATCTCTGGGTGCCATTTGCTCCCATCAGTGTAGCTGATAGAGTCATTAGAGAGCCGCAGCAGCTCGGCTCTGGGGTCTCTCTCCTGTAAATGGCTCTGTTGGATGGGTGAGCAACCTTCACATGGTTCCGTGGCCTCAGAGCACTTCACTAAAGCTAATAGGTCATCGCTGTAGAGGTGGGTGACAAAAGCATGAGAGCTAACAACGGATAATGTGAGAATGGATTGCATTTATCTGGCACTTTCTCTGCTTCACAATTCAGTGTTTTACATTGCACGGAGTGAGTTTTAAAGCACAAGTCTCGTTTTTTTTTTTGTTTTTCCCTCTGACTGCAATGACTGCGAGGTTTGGGAATTCTGACATTACACGTATGACCTCCATGCTAATGGAGGAGCTTCTTCTTTATCTATTAGCGACTAACGTGATCACCCTTGGACGGATGGAAAACCAAAAGTGCTGAAATCGTCTAAATGATGAGCTGAAGGATCTGTGGGTTTTTGCATATCACAACTCCTCTATGGCTTTAAGAAAAAGGGTGAAAGAGGTCAGCTCAATATGCATATAATTTGGGGTTACATTTGAAGTTTAGGTTTTAAGCTTCTTGATGAAAGACAGCTATGAATAAATGTAATCTTTTCTCTCATATTTGGTCATTTGCTGAGGGGTTGGAAAAAAGCCTTTGTGCGCGCTTTTGCTAATAATTCCTTATTGCCGTTCCTTTAGGTTCATTGTCCTTCTGAAACACCCTGCACGACCAAAAACATTCATGTTTAAAATTACTGATCTGTGTTATCCAACGCACAATAAAAATCAATATTGTTTCTGTCACATTTTATGCACTCAGTTTGTCACGGATGAATGAACGGAAAAGTTCGAGCCACACCGAAGAGGAACTTATTTGTTGAGCAAGGGAAAAACGACAAGACGAGGGCAGACTGTCAAAGGACTGAAAGCCATTCATCTGCTCACCTGTTCAAGGTGTGCTTGGTTGATGTCCTCCTCTTTGGTGGGAAACATATGTCCACAGCAGCTGTGCCACCATGAATAGGCGGTGACTGTGGGCTAGCTAACTGCATTCCTGGGAATCAGGCCAAGTCTGAGTGGAGTAAGCTGTCCCATTTTTGATGCGAGCATTCCACCTGATTTACACGTCTCCTCTTCCACAAAACCAGCAGCCATTTGCACAAGCCAAGGCAGCACCTGACTTAGAAGATCTGATACTTCTCAGACCAACAATGTTGAATTGTGTGATATTTCTTCATGCAAATAAATATAAAATAAGGAAAATAAGAAAAAAAAACCTTTGTGACCTGTTTTTTAACACTTCCTGGAACGATTTCTGCTGTTGCCACTAGCAGCACCTTGCTGTAATTGATTTCATTGTGTGTATTTGCAAAGTTTGTGTCTCTTTACTTGTGTTTGCAGTGCTTTGTCTTTGCATGCTTTTTAAGTTGCAGTGCATTCTCAGATTAAGTGCTGTTAGAAGTGCTTTGAACAGCTGTGTTACTGAAGCTTCACAGTTTTCAGATTATATTAATGTTGCTGCAGTGACGCATAATGCAGGTTTGATACATGCTAGATGGTCTAGACTTTCTTGGGTCCAGACGTTTGAATCTTTACATGGAGCAATTTGATAAGCCTGCAGTTTCTTATTTAAAAACTAATAAGGCCGGGGCGGGCCCTGGCAGGCCAACAACTAAATAATTAGAACTAGCAAAACTAGCACCATCAACAAGCTGTTATCAGTGTACAGTATGCTATATATGAAGCAGTATGCTATATAGTATACTATATATTATATATAGCATACTATATAGTATATAGTATGCTATATATGCTATATTTATTTTAAGATTTTAGTATTTTTATGTCATTACAAAAGGCTAAGTTATCAGCTAAAGCTAGCACATTCGAAGGTGCTTTCATTGACTGTATGGGAGCATTGCACAGATACAGATACCTGCAAATTAGTGCTTAATAAATCTTTTTTTCAAATTCTAATAATTAAATCACCGAAACTTTAGCCCAGAATTCTAGACAGGCTCTTAGTACAGTCAGGTCATTTTTATTAGCCTGGTTGGCAAACAAAGCCGCCATGCTCCTAATACTTCCTAACTTTAAGCCCTAATAAAAATTTGCATTAGTGAGTTGTGAATTGGTTAGCATTGTCAGCTCACAGCAAGAAGGTCCTGGATTCAAATCCACCAGCCAGTTGGGACACTTCTCCGTGGAGTTTGTATTTTCTCCGGTATCTGAGTGGGTTCCCTCTAGCTTCCTCCCACAGTCCGAGGAGTCCAAAGACATTCTTTTAGGTTAACTAGTGTTTCTTAATTGGCCATAGATGTACTGTACTGCCACTGACCCCATGATAGCTGGAATAGGCCCCAGTTCCTCTGAGACACTGAATTGGATAAAAGAGATTGGTTATGAAAAAAATACTCTTGAAGGTCAGTTGAAATTTTTCTATTTACCCATCTTTTGTACCAGGCTGTAAACATTTTTATTTCTTATTTTTAACACCAAACAAATGAATAATGCATACTCAATTTGTAAGGATTTGAGTGCTATAAAAGTAATTCCCAAAAGCAAAATTTTATGTTGATAATCCGGGTACCCTAGGCAGTTTATACAGTAGGTTTCATCCAGATTAACACATGTACCTATGCCACAAACATTATAGTAGGATGCATATATGAAAAAAGAGCAGCTCTGCACATGCTAACGTGCTAATGTTTAAATGAAATATTTAACACCATCTTTGTTTAGCATATTAGCATGTGCATATTTGCTAATTTGCACTCAGTATAGCACAGCTGTACAAATGAGAATATAAGTTTGGTGGCATTTGATCAAAAATTCACAAGTCACAATTTTAAACTGTTAATGGCGTTAGATCAAAAGAAGGAGGAAAATAAATACTGTTGGGACACCCCAGTCCCCCAGTCCTACAACATAACCGTGCACCCAACATGATGCCAGGGAAGAAGTGAAATTGTATTCGAGACACTGAACCCAAAACCATAAATATCACCCTCAAGGCGGGGATAACGGAAAGGTCTGTAGGTGTTGAATATCATTATCTTTAAATATGACACTCATCCTTCTTAAAATAAACTGAAACACCTGTAATTATTATTGGAAACTTGCACAAGCAAACAGAGCCTGTGAAAGCAATTTAAATGTAAACACTGAAAGGCCGTCGCTAAATGGAAATGTCGTTTCTGTTTGTCCTGATGTCCGATCAAAAACAAACAATAGACATCTGCAGTATTTCTCTGTCCTATCACCAGCCTCCATCCTATGAGGGAAAAAGGTCAACAGAAGAGCTCCAAATGGGACGGTGATCCCAAAATAACAATCCCAACACCCCCCCACCCCACCCCCCTCTTAAACACAATCACACAATCAAAGCCCTACTGCCTTTCCTTCATTGTTTAATTTCTGCTGGCTATCTTAGATATCTCTGCGGCTGTTCTTATCTTTGACCTTCAGCTTGTTGCTTTGTCGTCACCCCCTTACACGCGCACCCTCCACCAACCTACCTGCTCCCACCCCCCCACGCCAGTGTGCTGCGACCTTCAGAGGGGTGTCATTACTCCCTGACCCATTTGACGATCCCCTCATGTGGAATGTGCATATGCCGAATCGCCGTGGATCTGCACAGTATGGGGTGAGGTGAAGTACTTACAGAAATATGACTTGACACGCTTTATCAAATGGGGAAAGATGAAGACGAAACAGCTGCTGGTGCTGTCGTAAGCAATCTGGCCGTGATTGAATAAAAGTGTCAGGAAAAGGGCTGCTTGATGGTCTTTTGTTCTCCCCCATCCAGCTTGATGTTAGTTTGAGCTGTCAGGAGGGAATCACAGCTGGGTGATTTATCAATACTTGGAGTGACCTTGTAGCCACACGGCGATGTGTGTGTGTGTGTGCAAAGGCTTGTATCTGTGTGTGGCTCTCATGGATTAAAAAAGACACAAAGTGGAATATTTTCAAAATAGTTGGCACTCATAGACAAAGACTTGGCTTGACTTGGAACAAAATTCTCTCTTCTCTTAAACACAGTAAGTGGATTGTTCTGCCAACACGATAAGGGTGTTTTTCTCAACATCAGAGCACTCAAAGCAGCACCAGGAAATGTTTGGGAGAAGTGTGTCTCTTTTAACTAACTTTCACTTTTTTTTTTCCTTTCCAAAATCACTTTACTATTTTTTTCCCCCCCTGACCTGTCCACAGCAGCTCTTCTCCTCAGTACTTTCTTTGAGATGTACTTGGACAGCCTGTTTTCACAGCAGCCATTGACTGTCTCTGTTGTGATTAAGCAGATGTTTTATTGCAGACTGGAACAGTCATTACTGCCATAAACCCATCTGTGGAATTGCTTTTTATGCAAATTTACAAAGCATCTGCATAAATAAAGTTCTAATTAATACCTTTCTGCAAACCTCTGCGCTCTTTGATTCCTAAGTGTTCTTAATTGTGTACAAGCAGGTAGAAAGTACAAATCAATGCTCGCAACATGAGAAGGTTTTGTTCTTCATTTACATTGTGTGTGTGTGTGTGTGTGTGTGTGTGCGTGCGTGCGTGCGTGTGTGTGTGTGTGTGTGCATGTTTGGTATTAATTAATTTAGGTAATTCCGATGGTAGAGCTAAGGGCAAATAACAAAAGAATGCTGCAATAATCTGCAGCATTTTGCAGATTTATAGATTTTTTTTTTTAAAGCACACTGCTCAGCTGTTACTTAAAAATACACCATGCATTCGTACACTATTATATTTTGACAACCCAGCATGGTTAATTATTGACAAATTGTTGATTAAGAGTGAGCTGTAAGCAATTTCAATCAAGGATAACATTTATGTAAAGTTGCAGTGAGTAGCGTTTCAGCTCCTGTTGTAGGTTACAAGGGAAATAAAACAAAATCTGCTGCTACCGGTTGATTGGGAACTACTGAAGAGTAAAGTTTCCCTGAGAACATTAAGGCTGCTTTATAGATCCCTTTGTTGTGAGGGTGCCAATGGAAGCTCATTAATTTCCCCAGGTTTTTAATGGGGAGTGTTGAACATGTGGCAAGAGTTGTCTTGGTGGGACTCTTATGGGTTGCACTTATGCTGCTGGAAGGAAGCTATTTGTTAATTGTAACAGTGTCCTTTGCTAAGTAATCGAGCCCATTTTATTGTACAAACCAATTTGCTTAAGCTGCACTGACAATTTATCATTCAATTCATATCAGTCAGTTCTCTTCTGTTTTGCAACTTATTAGAAGTGATTTTATTTGCACCTGCAAACATTACCCCGTGCTTGTCATCTCATCTCTGTGCGTATTACCTTTAAAACAACCTTGTGCAACTGCACTTTGGGTTTTGGTATGGGTGTCTTTGCATACCAAAGCACAGGAAGTGTGAAAAGGTAAAAAAGGCATTTAGGTTGAATTTGAACTTCCAGTATTCCTGAAATCAGAAGAAGAAGGAAGTGTTGTAGATGAAGAAAGACTTTGTTTAATGATTAAAGGCAGCATCTGAGCCATGGGCGAGAAGGAGGAAGAGCTGTCAGCGAGGTCAGGGGAAAATGACAAATGGCTTTAAAAAAAAGGACATGGTGGGATAGAAGCAGGGTCGTCAGCGTTAAGCTTTTATTTTGAAGGGATTAAAGAACAGCACTGTTTTAAAGCAAATGGATTTTGCTTGTTCTTCGTGTTAAACTGTAAACTGAAGATTATTGTAAGATGTAAGCTCACTAGGTGGCAGTGTCAGTTTAAAAACACACGCACACACACACACACACACACACACACACACACACACACACACACACACACACACACACAAACACGCACACACACAAACACACATACACATATTAGCTCAGTTCAACAGGCACGGCATAAAAATTCCAAATCTCAGCTTTAATTTTAGTAAGTTCATGTGAGAGCAGACTCACCGCAAGCTTTAAATCATTCACGAGCCTCTAAAATACAAACAAAAGGTCTGTAGGGGTTTGCAAAAAAAAAAAAGGTTCTGCAAAGACTTGTGAAACAGTTTTTAACAAATGACAGAAAAAGAAAAGTATGAAGAAAAGAGGAGCAGCTGATTACTGAAAACATACTACCTCATCTATCAGACGTGCAGTGACTTTGTTAAGGCATGTATGGCTTCCAGTCAAACATCCTGTGGGCTAAGAGTAAAGAGCCAAATGCATCAAAACCCACTGGATGACATTTCATCATTTAATAGTTCAAAGAATCCTAAACATATGGCCAAAGCAACCAAAGTGCCTCTAACTCTCAATTTATTATTATTATTTTTTTTTTTTATTTCACATTAAATGTTGAGTTGATGTTTTCCAAAAGTTACACAGAACCAGCAGAATAAAGGCTGTGTAAGAGTTTAAATATTAATTATATGTGGTGATCCATGCTTGATATTTACTTCTATCAACGCAAACACAACTAATCATTAGAAATTTGAAATAAATATCAAATTAGAGCCTAAAGAAGTTAAAGCAGTTGCACAAAAGTCGGTACCATTTGGGTGGCGTCTCAGACTGTGCATCAGTCTCCTTTGTCTGATAAATAAATGCGAGCGTTTTTCAGAGTGTACTTGTAATTCTTTAAACTGAAAGAAAAGAAGAAAAAAAAGTGATAAAGGAAATGCTTTCTTCAACAACGCAGGGCCAGGGCCAAAATGCAAACACACGCTCTGCTACTCTGTTTCTCTCATCAGCTAGTGAGATCTAGCAACTTTTAGCATAATGAATTTAGCAGGGATGTCTTCTCTACACAGCCCATCAGTCCTACCATCTAGGAGATTAAATTATGTCTGTAGGCATTAAAGCTTTGATGCTGTATTTGGGCCGCATGCATGCATCCATTTGCAAAATTCTATATAACAAAATTAAAAACATGGACACCTATGGAAAATGGCTTGGCACTAGCACTTAAACCCAACCACTCCAAACAGTCTGCTGACTAATGCATTTCTAATCATTTCTGTGATCAATGTTAGCTACTGTGCAATAAGATTAATCAGCCATATGCAAAGCTAGGATCACCTTGAACAAGGCACGACGAAAGAGGGAAAAAAGGGGAGATAAAAGGGCTGAAAGAAAGTGTCCTGCTGTTATGTATGATAAGCACACCGTACAGAAATAAAGCGCACCTGCATTATTCACATTTTCCATGGCGTTGGTTTTGTGTGTGTTTCAGCGGCATTACACCATTGTGCTTCCCTCAGCTGTGCTTTGGCATCTGTGCATGGCCATCTCACTGCTGAATAGCTGCCTGATTATTCCAAATCTAAGGGAATATTCAAACAAGGCCGATAATGCATTCTTCCATATGATTCTCCAGAGCTGGGACAGCTGTTCAGCAGCTTTCAGTGCCATGTTCAGAAAGGGACAGATTTCTCTCCTCAATTAATAGGCCCCATTAAAAATCCAGGAAGAAGTTTGACAAATGAAGCAGAGACTGAGTTTGTCTTACAAAGATGGCTACAAAATAACTATCTCATATAACTGATAAATAGCTGCACTTCAGCCAGAATGATTGGGAAATTAATGTTTAACTTCAAAATCAATGGCTACACAGAATCGTGACGGCCAAACGAGACGGATGGACTGAAATTTGCCCGTGGAAGCGCACAAAGCCCGCACTATATGAAGAGGAGTTTCGTTTACATTTCTAGACAATAACTGTCAGTAACTTTGTCACTGTGCAGTCATCAAAATTAAACAGATTACAAGCAGGTCAATTTCACAAAGCAGTCCAGCAACATGATAAAACTTTAATGACAAGAAGTGGCCGGCTGTACCAGACGGGAGGAATTACTGGAGATCACTGTCTCTTTGTTCACTTCACTTTGGCCACACAGTGATATGAGAATGCAGAGCGGTGCTGCTTTGCCGCCGCCCTGTAACGTTTCAACTGGCAGATGAATTCTTTCAGTCTGGCTTTGCGCTCTTTCTTTCTCTCTCACTCTCTCAAGAACAACGAGGAGGTTGTCTGTCCAAGGGCACACCTGTAAGGTGCAGACCCCTCGACAGGCTTACCTCAGTGGCCTCTCCTGCTGTACTCAAAAGGCAATTATTCCTCCCAGAAGATAGAGCACTGTCAACTTCAAACAGAGGACATTCTTTAGGCAGATTAGGCGAAAATTATGTTTTATTATTTGGGACCTGAAGAATGAATTGGACTCTATTTGGCCGTCTTTGTGGTGAAATCTAAGACAGTTTAAATGGCAGAGGTATGTTTGGAGTCGGGGTAATACTCTGGTGTCTTTATGAAAGGGCAACAGAGAGGATCAGATTAGACGCTGAACAGCGAGAGTCTTTCAGTGCGGCTGTGCTATCATCTCTGTCTTCTTGTCCGTGCCTGTAGAGAGGTTAAATTAAATGGCTGTAATAAATGTTTTGGTCTTGCTGATGTGGTATGGCTGGCTATCAAACAGAAACACTGTGGAGAAATGGCATGGTGGAAGATCAGAGGGAGGAACAAATGGAGGGTGGGAGAACTATGTCAGCACATTACCAACATTAGAAACGGACTTGTTTTCACTTAAACCTCAATTATAATGGTGGCTCCAGAAACAATTATATTGATGAATGCTTTCTTAGTTACTGTAATTAAATTATTCCATTTAATTAACGAATTATATTGAATTTCTCCCTGGAGGACGGCATTAGCCTCATCTGCTGTTTTACAAACAGGAGTACTCTAATGTTGTGTGCTATGGAAATGATTACTAATGCCTAATGAAACTGTGTCAGATCAGATAAATGCTGTGCAGAGTCAACAAGCCAAGCTTGTAACACAGCCAAACTTGAGACAAAACAATAAAGCCAAAGAAAAAATTATTGATTGTATTTTTTCAAGGGCAGGCTTTGTAAAGCTGACATCAAATGAATTATAATGCAGAGCGCCTACTTGATGTTTTAAAGACTATATGGAAAGTCAAGGAGAATTTGCATTAAGCAGGTTTTAAAAAATAATTGTCCTTGCATCAGTTCAGGCAAGTCAAGCTTTTAATTTATCATGAAAATAACCAGCGCTTTAAAATTAACTTTACACATCTAGTCAAAAACCCAGCCAGATAAAATCAAGTCTTACTTTAAAAAATTAGTAGCACTACATTAAAGTGTGGATTTACTGCATAAAATGGCAACCTACTGCCCATTACACTCACTGGGGGGTGATTATACACAAAATAAAACTACATAGAAAGCTTGCACTCTCTGATGGTTCAGCAGTGCAAAGCTAGACTATGTAAATGCACAAATAAGGGGGAAAAAAATCCAACTGCAGCTGACCATTGCCCTCTGGTGGGAGTGCCAAGCACCTGCTTGAAGATGACTAAATATAGAGCACAACTCAGATTTGTTTGTATTTCTTGTGTAGCAAATGTCACAACATTCCAGATTATTGACTGACAAAAAAAATATCAAGAATACGCACAAATAACACATCGCGTATCAATTCCACAGGCAAAACACACCAGCTAATTTAATCCTTATTAGTTATTTGATCATTTCAAAAAAAGAAAGTTAAAAAAAAGGAAAGAAAACATAGTACCAACAGTAGTAATGTGGTATATGTGTTTATTGTCCTTTCCCCATTTGGCTTGGCCATATTAGTCCATGTGAAAGGAGACAGGAGTTGTGATGCTGTAAGCACATACCGTGCATTCTCTGTCCTCCGCTGTGCAGTTGTTGGGCATATTGTGAGGTTTTAATACGAGGGATATGGAGGAGGGCTCGGCTCACATTCACTGTACAGGAAGAGCCAAGAATGACAGTTGCTCCTCTTGCAGCTGAGACATCCATGGATTTATATTGCACTTTTAAAGGTCAGCACATGACAGGCAATCAGTCAGCTCCCAATTGGATGATCAGCAGTCATTTGAATATATATATATATATATATATATATATATATATATATATATATATATATATATATATATATATATATATATATATATATATATATATATATATATATATATATATATATATATATATATATATAGCATTATTTAAGAAATCTGGAATTGCCAGCATTTTCTTGGGGGTGACTCGGGATAACAAATGTAGGTAAAATTTAAAATGCTATCCTTGATATTATTATCACACCATCATGTAAAATATCTAGAAACAACATGTTTGATCATGATTACCTTAAAAAATACAAGTGGTAAGAGGAGTTCTTTAATACGAAAAAACACTTTGCTGTAAATTAGGAGAAAGTCATAAGATGAAAAGGCAAAGGCAGTTTAGAAAACTATAAAAACTCTGAAAGAAACTCGCAGTCAAGTAGATTCATTTATCACTAATAATAATTGTGAAATAAAGTGCATGAGTCAATATGATTAGCAATATGTCAATATGACATATTGCTTCTTTTCTCCCTGTATGTTTTAGCTTCAAAAATGGGCATATGTAACCACGGTGATTCTCATATTTAAAACATGTTCAGTCAAGCCTGCAATGGGTGTAGTTACAACATTTTAATAAGAAGACATGGACTGCCTGAAGGTAAGAGTGGATGGGAGTGGCAATAAATGTCATGTTAAAAGAAATCCTTACACACACTGAGGTTTATATATATATATATATATATATATATATATATATATATATATATATATATATATATATATATATATATATATATATTTATATATATATATTTCCAGTCCAAGCATGCTGCATTGGCACTATTACTGGCGTTAGGTAGCATAATACCTCACAGGTTGTGTGGGAGAAAAAACAGGATGTTGACAAGTCAATTCTGTTTTGTTAAGCTGAGTTATAAAGCTGCTGTCACTGTGATCTCAAGTGGACTGGAGGCTGGATTCTTTGTTATTGCTGGGCCAAATCCAAGGCTATACAGCAGGGAGCAGAAACAACATAAGTCAAAGTTCCTGCAGACTCACATTTATAAGTATTCAGTTTTTTTTTTTTTTTTTTTTTTAACGGGCAAAATGAATACAGCACAGGAAAAGTAGTATGGTTAGCTACAGGACAAAGTTCAAACACCTGCAGGTTCAAGTTCAGTACAGTTAATCGGTGTTAAATCGTACAGTGATGTACGATGTATTTGATTGAAATGCTGAGCTATTTTGATGGAAACATGCGCAGCCAGTATATGTGCGCAGGCTTCGTTGCTGGCTCAGGAATGTTGGCATCAAGTATGCAGTCCTGACAGACAGCTGCACTGCAGTGGCGTTTTTAGCATGCCACACCAAGACCCGAGCCTGCTGGATCCTCTGCCTCTGAGCAAAATCTGAAATTACGCTATTCACTGTGGTGGCAGCTGAGAGGCAGAAAACGCGTCAGTTTTCCGATAAGTCTGAATTTATCTGTGGGCATGCTTGTGGAAAAAAGACTGAAAATTGGGGGGAAAAAAATATCATAAAATATTAGAAGTCCTTTCTAAGTCTGTGCCCAATTTGAAAAACTTTCAAGTCTTATGGAAGTTTAAGAAGCCACACAATCTGATGAATTATGAATACTACACTGACTACACCAATGAGTCACTGACTCACTTCATTCTGAAGTCTGTGAACTGTGTCTGCAAGCCACGCTTCCGTGAACGCAAACACTTTCATCTCCCGCAAGTGATTCTTTATCCCTAATCCCCAAGAGTTCGGTGTTATTTCCACCCTCTGCCATTTCACCTCATCACACAACTACAGTATTCATTACACTAGGTGTATCGCGATCGGCTGGTTGCCCTGTTTATTTTGTACATGTTCAGCCCCGCCCTGCAGACGCGCTGATATCACGCAGTTGCGTAATTTGACAAGCCAGCGCAAAATAGGGAGAATGAGCGTTTGACAGCTGCCGCTTTCCTGCTACAGATTTCTTGGAAACAAAAGAATACTTATGCTTCATTTATCCGCGGAAGGTTTCGGATAGTTACACAGAACCTCTGCTTGTATGGCCGCTGCCGTGAGGAATAATGTTTGGGTTGCTCCGCGGCAGGACGCGCAGTTCCTCCAGAAAAGCACCGCACCAGTGACAGCCGACGGTCTTAGAGGTGAAGATCATGGACAAGCGCTCTGTAACACGAGGGATGCCATCCCGGGAACTTCCTCCTTCCATGATTATAATTTGGTAGGTGCTTATATATATATATATATAGATATATATATATATATTTTTTTTTTTCCCATAGCGTCTGCCTCTCAGCATCACAGGGTTTACTGATGTCAGCAGGTTGAACGTAGGAATACTGTGTTGCTGATCAAAGCAAAACAGGCTGTTTTTCATTTAAAGATGCGATCCGTGATACTGAAAGCAGGCCTGTAATTACAGCTGAATTCTGAGCTTTTAACCTCGGCGTCGATGCTGATATTTACAGCAAGAACTGTTAGAGGGTGAATTGCAATCAGGACGTGGCTGGGATGTGAAGCGTTGCAGCCGCTCCTGAAACAACTCCTGAGGAGGATGCATGGCGGTGCAGAGCAACTGGATGTTCTAATTTCAGCCATGTATTCCGAAACAGCTTAGCCTGGAGTGTTTTAGAAGGGCGTCTGCTGCTTGTAGGGTGGGGTGGGTGGGGGGGTGTCTTTGATGTGGCTGGGTGCACAGGAGTAGGCCCCAGTATGCATCCCCAGATTCATTCACCCCAGTCAGTTTTGTTATTGTCTGACTTATGATGCTTTAAATGGGTAACAGTAGCAAGGAGAGAGCTTGAATCAATTACACAACACCTGTATTTCTGATACCACTGTCTTTAAATGCACAGTCACAACTTTGCTGTGCTTGACCTGACCATTTTCCTCTCTTTTGCCCCACAGGGTAAATCCGAGATGGACAGCTATTTGTGTTCACAAACACAGGATGTAGTAAATTCCAAAATGCTGTGCAGAGACAGCACCCTGACTCTAGAGCAGCCTTTCACCGAGGACTTCGCCTCCCCTTACAGCGTCAGCATGAGTTTGCTCCTTCCTGATGTCACATACCTGCACCCAGGCCTTTGCAGGACTATGAGACAGATCAAAGCCGAGCCAACAAACTCTCTGATGCATCCCACGTGTCAGGGGAACGGAGTATCGCCAGCAGTCCCCGAATACCCGGGTTTTTTCAGTGCGGCTGACACTGCTAGTGGTAACTTCTTCATCAAACAGGAAGTGCCAGATTTCCAGGACGTTCCCCTATTTCAGCTTTTGAACTCTGATTTGGAGCAGCTTGTTCATGGCTCGCAGGTGAACTCCATCCCCATAGCCCCGTTAAGTGTTCCCATTGGGAATGTTCATGTCGGCCAAGTCCAGAATTCTGCTAAACCTGCAAGCAGCTTGCAGAATGAATGTTTTTCATTTAATCAGCGTGTAGGCCGTCAGCCAGGCTCCACCTATTTGCCACCTTCTCCACCAAACTCTGAGCCCTCAAGTCCAGACAGGGGCAAAGAGCTCCTTCACAACTTCTCCCCACCTCCATCCTATGAAGCCAGCATCGCCTCTAAGTTAAATTTTCAGACCCACAATTCCATTGATCTTGGACAGACTCCCAGCATCGCTCCAATCCAAAACCAAGATCAAAATTCCACTTCTGGATACATCCAAAGTCCAGGTGCTGGACCAGTCCAGCGCTCAAGCCTGACACCAGTTCAAACAACATCGGGTATTGGCCCACTGTCCCCAGTGTTGGCCCAGTCAGCTCCGATTAAGTACAATCGAAGGAATAATCCTGATCTGGAGAGACGGAGGATTCACCACTGTGACGTCCCAGGTTAAGACTTCTGTCTGGTCTACATAACAACAATAAATTTGAGTTTAGAGTTTGGCAACATTAAAACTAAAATGATTCTTCTTTTTTTTTCAAAGCTATACCATACAAGTACCTAATGAGCTCTATCTTTTTTTTTCAGGCTGCAAGAAAGTATACACAAAGTCTTCTCATTTAAAAGCTCATCTGCGGACCCACACAGGTAAAATGTTCTGAGTTGCACTTCTTATTTTTGGATGAAATTGGTGATGTTGCCAGGCAGAAAACTGCACTTGGCTTGCAGATGCATTCTCTCTGCTGACAGACCTGGCCCACATCTCACTGCTGTCAAATCACATAAACCCTGCAGCTCTCGTAAAGAGAGCAGGGACGAAGACAGGACACAATGTGATTTATGGCTCACAGTTGTGGCGTAGTACGCGGGTTCTTTTTCTTTCTTTCTTTTTTTTTTTGTTCTTTTTTGTTTTCCCAACCCTCAAACCTCTTAGTTGGACAGAATATTCAGTTTTCTTTTATATAATGTTAAATATTGAAGTCATTTCAAATAAAATCTTCTCTGCCTGGCCTTCATTCTTCAACTTCTTCCACTTCTTCCTGCTGAAGGTGAGAAGCCGTACCAGTGCTCCTGGGAGGGATGTGAGTGGCGCTTCGCCCGCTCTGATGAGCTGACGCGCCATTTCAGGAAGCACACCGGGGCAAAACCCTTTCAGTGTGGAGTGTGCAGCCGTTGTTTCTCCCGCTCTGACCACCTGGCCCTGCACATGAAGAGGCACCAGAGCTAGAAACCTCTTCCTAAAACCATCAAGTCAGTCTTCCTTTTTTTTTTTTTTTTTTGGACAAAGCACTGGCACATACATATCAGCAAATAAACATGTTAAAAACTGTGATTTCTTTCACTCACTCCCAAGGAGAAGATAATCCTAGCAGTGCTGGCCCACAAGTAATAAGAAGTTGTTTTTATTTTTTTGTTTTTGTAAAAAGATAAAATATTTTTGTTGCCTTATTTTATTTCCACAAAAATGCCTCAGTGTTGAGGATATTTGCAAAGGTGTCAGTCAAAAAAAAATCTAATGTAATAACATAAATATAGTGGATCTTTTTAAAAATTTTAAACAAACACAAATTGAAATATAAATTTTATATTTAGGCTTTTTCATTGTACACATCATATCACCCACGGATCATAAGGACATTTATTTAGTATGCTGCAAACTGCTGCACTGGAAGTGCAGATATCTACGTATGCTATTAGCTGGAGTATGTTGTTCTAGGCAGCGGGTCAAAGGGTTGGCTGTGCATGTGTGTAATGTAGAAAGTAAAAGCACTTAGTTGAAGCTGTACGTGAACAAGAGTTGTCGATTTTTCTGAAGTGGCAGTGGGAGGAATAACTGTTGGGATGAGCACTGTTTGCGAGCCACGAGGCGAACGCAGGTGCTTATGGCGTGAAGGCACTCGGTGCGAGATATTAAGGGTTGATTGGACAGCACTGTGAATGATCTGGATCTGTGCGCTACACTGTAACACACATGTGGTCATCGCAGAGAGGGGTTGTCTTTTAGGTGCAGGAGATAAAGGCAAATGGTGCATTTTGTTTTCAGGACCTCTATGAACGCTTTTCATGACTTTGCATTTATTTCTCCTGTTTGTTATCATCACGGACAAATCCATTCGTTCTAGTCTGGACTTTGTTTTGGTTGTGGATGAGCAAATTTAACATTGAACTTCCTTTTTTTTTTTTCTTTTTTTTCCACTGCCTGTGTGAACGTCTGTCAGAGTTTACGGTTTCTTTGACTTCCCTCCAAATATCAAACAACGTTTTGAAAAGTGCCTTTAACTGCTTCTTTTTGAATGAATGGAAAACAAAGCTGCCCCCGCCTGCTAAAATGATTCGCTATGTTGGCTCTTCCTCCTAATTTCTATAACATAATAATACAAAAATCTCTATTACATGACCAAATTTCTTTAGAATTTGAATATGGTTGAACAAAATCAATTTGAAAGTCTCTGTTATTTAAGATGTATATATTTTGTATTTCGTGTTTTAAGATAAAATTGATGTATTATTTTGGGTTGCATCACAATTTTAAACTTCTTTTTTTAAATAAATTAAGATTGTTTATTTTTGTTTGACAGAGTACAAAAAAGGATCAGATTATATTACATTGCTACAGCTGACACTGTTTATGACTTTATCCAGCCAAGAAAGCACCTCAGTGGATTAGTGAGTTACTGCAATACTGTTAAATAAATAAATATGCACAAAGGGTAGCAACTTGTGTTGAAGCTGAAACATTAACATGTAGCCTAAACTGATCAAATGTCCAGTGGAGCCACGTGTTCCTCCCAGTGCAAATAAAAATGTTTTGTGTTGAATATTAATTTTCAAATGTCTGATTATTTATTGATAACATTTGAAACTTTTACTCTATTATAGGTTTCCATGTTAAATCTTGAGAAATACACTGGCTGATGCTAACACTGATCTTCTGGATCTTGCAAAGCAGGAATATTGCACCTTATCACTGAAATCTTTACAGCTTCTGCTTTCAGTCAGCTGAGCTGGTACTGATGTGGATTTGAATTATAAGCAACGGCATAAAAATATGTATTGCAGTGTTGATCGTTGAAAGCTGGCTCACTGACACCAACATTTTATATATATATATACAGGCTGAAAATGTGAACAGATTCAGAAAGACGATAAACAGCTCGGTTTATGTTGCTCCTCTCTAGTCTTCCTAACTTTCCCAAGGATGCTTCAACCAGAGGAGCGAGTTTTTCCAGAATTTGGTAATTAATCAGGACCACACCCTCACTGAAGACCTTCTTTTAACGAACTGGTCTAATCGAAACCAAACAAGTTGTCTTCTTAGTTTTCAGTTCTTGGAAATAGTCCCACGACGTGAGTCACAGCGATGCTTTTGAAAAAGCTACCAGGAGAACCTGTACAAACCACAGACGGTGTCTGAGCTTGTTCCGAGCGCAGGAGAACTCTTGAACTCTTTGGAGGATTATTTCCTTTCATAATTTCTTCCCCTTGTACTTTACATTTCTCACTGTACAGAAAAGCCTGAATAACACAAACACCAGCGAGCGATAAATCATTCAGGTGAGATCCTGCACGCTAAAATGCTTAGTGGAGTGGGAATTGATTGTAATCATCTAAATCCGTTGCTGGCTGACAGAAACATTCATCCAGACCTGGTTATAATAGAGCAGAGGACAGGATGTACAGGGCGCTTTCTTTTAGGTGTAACCTTTTCTCAGAAACAGTATTTATTCATGGTGTTGGAGCATACCAGGTCTTAAAATACCACTCTTTGTTGATACTAGATAACAACAACAAAGCAGTGCGGGATTACGCCGAGGTACACGATAGTTGGATGATTAAAAATGTCTGCGGTTTTCCGTTTCCACTGGTTTCCACTGTTGTTCAGCTATGATTTAAAATGGTTTCCCTAATAGCAAGATTAGTTTCCTGAATGCCAGTGAACGCCAGTCCTCGGATGTCTAAGTGACACCGAAAACCACATACCATCCATCTCAGTCATAGATAGCAGCTGGCTCCGCCCCAGTCTGTTACATACAAAATGCAACTTTATTAACCTTCATGCCTCCATTCATATTAATATACATGTATATGTTTGAACTTATTTTAATTTCACAGCTCCATCCATATGAAAAATACAGAGAAAAAGGCAAAAAACACTGACTGGATACTTAAACAACTCTTGGAGAAAAGAGGGGGGAAAAAAAAAGTGTAACAGAAAAAAAGGACACCTGTTCTTGAAGTTTTGAAAAATATCAGGATTAAAAATTTCTGTTACAGATGTGGAATTCCATGAGCAGAATCTCCCTTTTGAAGCGATGCTGAGCAATATCACATTTTTTTTTTTTTCCTTTACGGTAAGAATGAAAAGAATCTGAATATATTTACACTACACTCACTTTACATAAATACAGGAACAACGATTACTGTACGTAATATCAGCAAACTTGAAACAAAGGCATTGGCTTCACTACCTAAAAATTTTCAAAACCAGGAAAATCAAAAGCAGATGTTATACAGAAAGTAAAATATATATTGAACTGACAGAAACTGCAAGATAAGTATTCATTAGGAAAAGTGTGACTGCAGGAATCTCAGGCACAGGATTCCGGGGGGGGTTTTGTTGTGTTTTGTTTCCTGTGAATGTGATTCCTCATCATCTTCCACGGAATCACTGTGTTGAATTGATGTGTTGAAGCTGAAACACCAAGAGACCTTTGTAACTCAGTTTTGTTCCCCTTAGAGGAAGTGACTTATTGCAAGCAAAGTAATAATGTGTGCTATAAACAGCCTGTGAAAGTGTTATGGGAGGATGCTGCATTGTACACAATGGTGTAAGGCTCAGTGCGAAAAGAAAGTTCAACATTAGAGGTCCGACTTGCATAATGTTGTGTGTGCTTTTTTTTTTTTTTGTCCTTTCTCCCAGAATTTGTGGTTTTCTCATTTGAAATTTATGAATCCAAGCACGCGTGCTGAAATCGAAGCTGATATTACAAGTTTGTGATATGAGGCACTATTCATTATTATTATTATTATTGCATAACTTTGACCCTGGTTACCGTAACAAAATTATGCTTTAAAATATGAGGAAAGAGATGCTGAAGGGAAATACAATACACCCTGTCCTATGGAGACACCACATCTTCAAGTCAAATTGAAATTTTCAAAAATTGGTGTATTAAGGCATGCAACATCATATACTGAAATACAGGAGTACATGTGCTGCTGATATGTGCTCGATCGCTATAATTTCTTGTCAGTTGTGGCAAAATAGCAACACGGGGAATTGTGTACCTTAATATAGTCTATGTACTGCGTATAAATAATTTGTTGATTATAGCAAACACTGGTTCAGCCTTGGGAATTTAAAAAAAAAAAGAAAAAAAAAAAGAAGATTTGATCATGAATGCGTTTAACCACAAACCAAAAAAGCAAAAAAAAAAAAAACAAAAAAAAAAGCAAAATGTTATATAACATCACATATGATCATTTACATGATGAATACCATTAGCCCATTTCACTGTATATCAAATTAGATAAATTACAGTCTCTGAAAAAGACTTTACATGTATAAATGTATTTCCTGCATCTACTAATCAAAAGCCCTATTTTTCCAATGTATATACAGGCTGTAGAACTTTGTAATAAGTTTTTATCTTCACTATCACATATATTACAACATTTCAAAATGTCCTTTGTACAGAAGAGAAAGATTTATATGCAATGAAGACGTGCCCCTCAATCATAAAATGTTCTAATACATTATAAGGATGATAAAATATGAAGGTGATTACTCGTTTATAAATTGACATCTGAAATAAGATCATTTGAATATCATACTAACAAACAAACAAGGTGCTGATATGGTTTTTGCCAAAATGGTAATACAACTGGGCATAATGTTGTGCTCAAACAATACAGATAAATAACGATAACATACGTTCTCCAACAAGTCGAAAGGGTGTCGCACACTTCTGAGTGCATGTGCGGAAAATGGTTTCCTGGATTTGGTTGTTTTACTGAAAGTGAGAATGTTGAATCCAAGTTTGTGCATTAGTGTGCGAGTGTATGGATCTCAAGGTACCGCAATCAAAAAGGTTAGCATTTCTTTTATACTGGCTTGGGTCCAGCAGGTGCATTTGGCAGCACTATCAAATAACATTGGTCGGCCTGATATTTTATGTTGGAAGCTTTTACGTAGCATAAAGAGCGCTGGAAATACTTGCAAAAATGTCTGTTATTAGGTGTATAAAAATATATTTTAATTGAATTTTCTGATTAAGGTTAAGTGATGTTTTCCAATAAATATATCTCTGCCGGAAACTGCTTCTAAAAAAAAGGTACTCCTGCTGTGAATACACACACACACACACACACGCACTCCAAAAAAAAAAAATGTGTGCATGTATTCGTGTATATATGCATGTGTGCAATTCCTGCATTTTTCAGCTTTTTATGTGACCAAATCTCAGGTAAATCAGATACAAATCTTAACTTATATCTGCTCTGAGGTGACTTCAAGTGACTTGTTTGTATTTGAGATAAAGAAAAGAATAAAAGTGATGCATATGGAGAAAACCACCAGCGGAGAGACATCAGATCAGAACTTTGAAATGGAGCCATAAACCAGTCAGTAATAGAGGGGGTCGTGGTACAGATGGAGAGGAGCTGGCCGAGCTGGGAACCTCTCCTCGGGTATTGACATCAGCAAACAGAACAAAGAGGAGGTTAATGTTCCTTCCCATCACTTTGTTCAGAACGTATTGCTCTTTTTTGTACACCAGGTACCACACTATCCCTGTAACACTTCGGCTGGTGTCAGTGTCATCTTATGGTCAAGTGCTGCTGTGCTGTGCAAAACCACAACACAAATTCCATTTTTTTTTTTTTCTGTTAAACCCAGCTGGAAAAAACAAACAAACAAAAAAAAAAAAAAACAGGTGAATGATTTTTTTTTTTTTAAAAAAGGATACAATAAACGTCTGTAAGGTGCCTCTATTTTTTCACATACTGGAAATCTCCTCTGATTGTTCAGTTCACTGTACATGAGGGGTTGTATTTTTCTGAGTCAAACATAAGCAATAAGCAGGCATAAAAAAAAAAAAAACTAAAGAAAGAAAAAAGTAAAATTCAATAAACAAAACATTTTTATACTGAAGTACATTTATCCTTTAAGATTGCACTTTACTGATTGCTAATCACAGCTCAAAATCCACCAGATTTTTTTTTTTTTTTCTTTTTCTAATAAATGCTTTCAGAATGAACAGCACTGATGAGATTTGGAGTTGTCCGGCCATGTGAGTGGATCAGGGTTATTTTTTATTTTGTTTTGTCTTTCTTTGCTGGTGCGATGGTATGAGAATCCTATTTCCGTTTTTGAAAATAGGCAATGAATAACTGAAACCGTGGAGGTGCTGATGAGGTTGATCATTTCGGGTTGCGGGTATTTGAGTTCGTCTTGATTACAGTTTGCAGGCAATGAGAAAGGTGCAAGTCCAACCTTCTCTTAGCTTCTATAAGGGACACCTCGGGTCTAAGAGCAAGAATCCAGCAGGGAAAGGAAACCACTTGTGATTAAATGGTGCCCCCTACTGGTCCCAAATCAGACTCACACAGGGAGGCGAGGAGAAAAAAAACACTGCCTGTAACTTCAGCAACATCCCAGTCCATTCCTGTGATCCAGTCGAGGCCAAACTTCTTCCTGACCACACAGGAAATCCATTCCTTACAATGGGGTCTTTCACATTATGAATGCTGGAAAAGCAGCCATTTCAACAATAATGAATGAAAAGAAAGACATCAAAAAAAAAAAAAAAGAGAGAGACACAGTTGCCATTGCATTATATTTTTTTAAAGTCCAAATAAAGAGTTAATCTTAAAAATCAAAGTGAAACATTTACGAACAGTGCTGTAAAAGACAGTTCCCTATTATACTCCAAGCAAAGACAATAAAAGATCCTGCCGTCTCTTCATTCCAACTCAAAGAGGATCCAGAAGTGACCCTGTTTTGTGCTCCTCAAGCTCTGTGCACCTTCGTCCATCAGTCTTCTCTGTTCTCCACCTTCTGACCTTATGAAGGATGAGCGCATGTGTGCGTGTGTGTTTGTGTGAGTGTGTGTGTGTGTGCGTGCGTGTGTGCGTGCGTGCGTGTGTGTGTGTGCACGTCCAGGCCGGCTGAAAACATTCACAGGGAGATCCCGCTCCCCTGGCTGCCTGTGTATATGCGTGTGAGTGTGTGTCTTTTCATTGACCTCTCCTCTTTATCGCCCTCCGTCTGATTCACACCAGCATGTGCCTCCGTCGGTGCAGGGCCAAGTGGTCAGATCTGGAGAAGCTGCGGTCACAGTCTGCACACTTGAAGGGCTTCACCCCCGTGTGTTTTCTGTAATGCCTCGTCAGCTCATCAGAGCGGGCGAACTTCCAGGTGCAACCGTCCCAGGTGCATTTGTATGGCTTTTCCCCTGGAGAGGGGGGGGGGGCAAAAAACACAGTCACATTTTCAGCACTAGCTTCTTAACTTGTCACCTTAATTCACTCCTCGCACCTTACTTGCATAATATGCACTTTAACACGTGCTATCCAAGTAAATAGGTGAATATTTTGGTCTCTACATTAACAGACTTACCTGAGCTTTGTTATCCCTACGTTACCTTTGCTTGCCTATGGAGTTTTGGTGCAGATTATTTTGCAAAGTCTGCACTTATGCTGAAATTATTGTTAACTTAGTGTCCAGTCTGATAAATCACAAGTCCTGCAGGTTTCAAGAATTTTCTAAACACATTACATAATTTACTAAAAGGGTATGGATGCCTGATATGAGGCAAAAACTATTTAGACAAATATACTGCTCAAGGAATTAAGGGAACACTTAAATCACACATCAGAGTTTGGTGACTGAAATCTTCACTGACAGACGTGTAAATTTATTGCATCACTTTAATCTTTTTGAGTAGTCTATGCTACATGCACACACACACACAGCATGGTTCTTAAAAAAGGCTTTAAAGTCTACATATTTGAAGTGAATAAATTGCAAATTGCAGTGCATTAGCCTAACAGCCGATATGGTATGTTCTATTATAGCCCAATAGTAGAAAACATATGGAAGCTTGTTTCCATCACAGAAGCAAAAAAACAATTTTTTTGTCATGCATAAATCAGAATTTCAGGTTATTATCTCAAACTTTCAAGTTCGTCATCTCAAAATTTCGACTTACAAACACAAACTTCTGAGAAAATGACTTCAAATTTCAAATTATTAAGTCAAAATTTTGACATAATAACCTGAAATTTTGGCTCATTGATGGAAATATTTTTTTTTCCCACTGGCAGAAACAAGCTTCCATAGAAACCATGTCAAAATAAATAAATAAATCGCCCTTGTGAACTGCTGCACTTCAGATGTTTTGGAGCTCACAGATCCTTTACAGAAGAGAACAGCTTCATTATCCTAACAGCTTAGTAGAACCTAATGATGTGAGCTGCCTCTAAGCTTCACTGCTCTTCAGCGAGTGAGCTGGCTGAAAAGTGAGGTCATGCAGGGGTTTAAACCTGAGAGAAATGACTGATTTCATGACTGGCCAGATTATGTGGTTGAGGGTAAAGAACACAGCATGCTTGTTTCACTTGCGTAAGTGGTCTCCATATGTGTACACACACTCTATCACGATATACCACAATTTTATGATTTATAGACCGCACTGAGAGACCAGTGCTTTACATAATCCTTGACAATAAACAAGCATGTGCACGGTAGTAACATTCTTATTAAGTGTGATCAGAATAATGTATAATGTGCTATAACGGTGTGCCAGTGAGCCATACTGTACAGTTTACAGTCAGTGTGCACCTTTTAGTCTGCAGACAATGAGCCCTCAGAAAGGCTTTAAGGAAGGAATAATTACAGTGTCCATCCACAACAATGTGAGAGGGTTTCAGTAGGGATGGGTGTTATAAACACATGTCACAGGCAGTTCAGCCTTCTCCAAGACACCACAGGCTGTCTTGTCTTTGTGTGTTCCTGAGACTGACTGACAGACGCGATCACATATATGCTCGCTGTCAGAGGATGTCAGGAAGCTTTAATGGGTAACCAGAAACAGACTCAGTTTGAAGTCCACTCTTTAAAGGAAAGCTTTTGCAGTTTGGGATTGTTTTTGTTGTTTTAATTCAGGTCCAAACTAATGTTTGTCGTATACTCAGATAAGAGTCAGAAATTGTAAAACTGTGCACAAATGTAGAGTGTATAGATCAATCAGTCAGTTCGCATATATGGACTAAAAGGATGTTGGAAAATGCCAGGCCCGGTGCATTTACAGCAGTGTTTGGGCAAATCTGATTCAATCTGATCT
The DNA here is from genome assembly GCF_007364275.1 of Archocentrus centrarchus. Lineage (NCBI taxonomy): Eukaryota > Metazoa > Chordata > Actinopteri > Cichliformes > Cichlidae > Archocentrus > Archocentrus centrarchus. The sequence goes on along the minus strand of NC_044366.1, from coordinate 24,825,953 downwards.
CATTCACTTTCTAATGAATTGTTTTCTCTCTCTCGTGTTTTTCTTGATTTTTATTTGTCGTTTGGGTTCCTCCCGTCTCAGTCTTGATTTGGCGTTAGCCAAATGAAGATTTAAGTTGAGCTGATCAACGCGCTTCCTCAAAGTGACTCAGTTACCCAGTTACATATTTGCCAGTCGCATCACATGGGGTAAACTAGGAGCTTGACTTTCTGCAAATGCCATCCCACTTAGACTTAGGCAAACAACATTTAACGGCAGCAAAATAAAATAACAGTATTTTACTACAACGCATTCTCACACATGGATTTGCTGACCTGTATGCGTCCTCCGGTGTGCTTTTAAATGTGAGCTTTTGGTGTACACCTTATTGCACCCCTCAAAGTCACATCTGTGGATTCTTCTCTTTTTGGAATCCGGCGACTCTGACCTCCGCGGACGCCGTATGCTGTCGATGCTGAACGGGGACATGGAACTGCAAGGAGGACAATCAGAAGCAACGCACAGGCATTATTAGACTGTGGCAATGACTTTATTTTCTTCCACAATGAAGAGCAGTTCTTGAGATTTTTGAAAAGTAGGCAGCAGTAGGGGCAATTTGGAGTTCAGTATCTTGCCCAAGGATACTTCAATGTGTGAACCAGAGGCGTTAGGGATCAAACCACCAACCTTCTGACTTGCTGATGACCGTGAACTTTTTGTTTGTTTGGGGTTGGGGGGGGGGGGGGGGGGGGGGGGGGGGGGAGGCTTGTGGAAAAATAACAAGTAATGTTTTACAAGTACAGTTTTACTAATTTATGCAAAAAAAACCTGTGCATTTCTAAATAAAATCAACATGTATGCATGTTGATTTCGTGTCTATTGTAGGTATGATCTGCAAAAAAAGACAGTATACAGTAAATATTATTAGATGGTGTGTAATTAACATATAAGGTGGCAGAACAGCAGCTGTGCCAGCAGGTGGCAGTGCAACTCTACTGTAAGCACCTTTGAAACAGTGTATTAGGTAAGAAGGCTGATATTCTTACAGTTCCAATACGCTCATTAAGCAAAAGTGATGTGAATAAGAAGCTTTTTTTCCTTTTTTTTTTTTTAACTGATTCAGGAGAGTTAATAACTTCTGAGTTATTTATGTAGTCAGTACACTTTGGCATTTCATCTCCAATAAGCAGTCAGTGTCACATTTTACTGCATTTGTCACCGCTTTAAGTGAAACAATGTTGCAAAGTGTGTGTGTGTGTGTGTGTGTGTGTGTGTGTGGGTGTGTGTGTGTGGTTTCACATGCACGCCTGGCTTGCCAGTGTTGGTGAGTGCAGTTGCAGTGTACAGTCAACACATCTTTAGTTAAACTAAAAGTACTGTTGTCTTTTTATTCTAAAAACAGTGCTGCACACAAGCACACGAGGGCTGTGGTACACGGTCAGAAGTTCAAGTCTCCCCCCATGATTGTTGACTGTGCAACAGTGAGCACCTTTTTACACGACAATGAACACATGACTCCCGCGCACAGCCAGCAAATTGGCGAGAAAAAGGAGATAGGATACTGAGCGAAAACAAGAAGATCTCTGTTTTCTAAAGGGGAGGAGTAATATCTTTGGGATATATTTAACAGGGTTCTCTGCCTGCACTGCGAATACTCAGAAACAGGTAAAAGGGTGAAGCGGGTAAAAGAAAAGTGGAGTAGCAGGAGGAGGAACTGCTAAAATCATGTCAGAGGAGCAGGGGCTGCCAGACAGGCCCTCTAGTGAACTGTCTCCACCACACACAACCCACTTCCTGTCTCTCTGTCTTACACCAAAGCACAGTCAAATGCAGATACAGTATACGCTTACAATGAAGATACAAAGAGGCTATATAAATACACAGAAATACAGAAGAGCACACATACATGCAGATCACCTGTTACTCTTGGCTTACTGCCAATCTGAAGCTGTACAGGAAATGAGCACACGAGTCAGATATGAAGTGAACTCCATTTCCCCTCTCATTTCTCTCTGTTTCTCTCAGGGAATATCACACTGTAAGGCGATGAATTTGAACAGAGAGTTAAACTCCTGTTCTCAAAATGATTGATGAGGTTACCGCATCACATAATAATCTAACTGAAAATTTAGAGGGGCCTTTACAGTCTGTGGAGCTGTAGGACTCTGTGTGTGTGTGTGTGTGTGTGTGTGTGTGTGCACGCGCGCACACGCGCACGCACGCACGCATGTGCCCAGGAAAGTAAAGTGGAGAGCCAGTGGAAACACTCTGAGCTCAGACCATCGAGCAGATGAGGCGGATGTTTACATTCTGACTTCATCCATGAAGTGACTTCATGATTATGATATAATTTAGGAAGGTCTGAGTCCAACGGCTTCTAAAACAAAGAACAAGCAACATCGTAAATTATTTCATTAAATAAAGCGCTGCTCCCTTTCAAGAGCTCGGTGACAGATCGGTTTAATCAGTTTGCGTGTGTGTGTGTGTGTGTGTGTGTGTGTGTGTGTGTGTGTGTGTGCTGGGGGGGGGGGGGGGGGGGGGGGGGGGGGGGGGTAATTTATAGACATTTGTAAAAGACATTTTTGAAAGTGAGAAACGTTCCAGTTCTCAAAGAAGAACGGTCGTTACTCACCAGCGCCCACCAGTGAAATAAAGGTAAACACTGGAAAACTTCTAATCCCACTTGGATGACATTTTAATGATCCAAGTGAGAAAATCAGGTCACCACAAAAAAAAAAAAAAAAAAGCCAGTAAGCAGAAATCAGTATGTAATTGAAAAATAACCATAAAGGTTAAAGGCTTAAGGAGGACTGAATATGAAATATTACGATTGTTATTACTAGAACTACTGGTTTGAGCTACTGCAAGCTTAAAGTGAAGCATGTACAGTTAATCTTGTGCTAAATTCCAGACTATTTTGATAATCAAATAAATGTTAATTAAATGCATTTAACAAGGGAAAAAAATGACAGACATGCACTGCTTTTCACTGATTTCACTGTAAACTGACAATCTTTGGAACTTCAAACTCAAATCTTCAATTTTACTGGCTCATTCTGGATAAATAAACTCATTTAATCATTTTTTTTTTAATTTAATCATAATCCTAAATGAAAATAAACATACAAAATATATCTCTTTGGGTCTTTCATGCCTCATCTTGGCTATATTGTGGTTCTTGTGTGAAAGCAGATTGGTTATATTTTCTCATTAGTGCCCAGAAAAAAACTCACTCTGCCTTGAACCCTGAGTCACAGCAGCATAATGCCTGCATGAATGTGTCTGTTTGCGTCCCCCGAAGTAGCAGAGAGAAAGAGGAAGTACAGCTGAGAATAATTTCAAACAGAGCTGACCTCTGTTTTTGTTCCTTTGTTTCCCCTTTTTTTTTTTCCCCTCTTCATCCGCTGCGCTCTACCAGTACGCAGCCCGGGGAATGAATGTGTGTCACCTGTATTAGGGATTTCCCACAATACAAACACAATACATATTTCTCTAACTCCTCACCCGCAGCGGGGTCATAACAACGGCTTCAGCACGGCAACGGCACAACCTGCTCCGAGGTAGTAGTGGAATTATCAAGAAAACAGGAAAGGGAGTGCGTGAGTTTGTGTGTGCGCTGGAGGACTGCCCACCGGGCATTCCTGTACCTGTCCGAGGATACTACCCCTCACCTCGACCGCATCTCCTCCCTCCACCTGCTCTCTGGCCCCCAGGTCCTTGGGGACCCGCCAGACTTCAACAGAGACAACCCTTCCAACACAAGCCCCTGCCCCCAGCCTCATACACCTCTCCTCTCTCTCACTCTCTCTGTCTTCCTCTCTTTCACCCTCACTCTCCCACAATAGCCTATCCTCTGATCCCCAGGGAAGCGCATGAATATGGAGGAGGCTGACCAAGAAGCACATGATACACACACACACGCGCACACAGACACGCACACGCACACACTCACTCTCTATCCAACTCTCGTTTCACTCATTTATTTATATATGGATACCTGGATTGGAGGCTGCAGGCACTCCCATCCTCCGCCCTTACACCCCGCCTCTCTGATGCTCTCTGGGTGACTGCTTGTGTAAATGCGGCCACCAAATTATGTAAAGCTGCTCTTTCTACACTCACGGTGTACACATTTAAATAAAAGAAAAGCAATATAGCAACACAGTGGACTGATATGTTAATAAGTCAGCTTCTGTTGCGGTGCAAATGTCCATAGAGTGCATGTGTTGTGTCAACACAGAACGCACATTCTTCCTTTCTGCGGCCAAACCGGCGTGTAACTCAAGAAGACTACAGACTGCTTTGTTTTTCACAGACAAACATGCAAGTCTGTGTTCCTGTTGACAATGGCTGACCTCCTTCTGGAACCAGCTGTTCTGTCCACTGTGCAGAAACACGTGCATGCATACAGTACAAAACACACATACACCGGGGGATTAATACTTACAGAAGTGCACACATTTTTTTTTTTACACACACACACACACACACACACACACACACACACACACACACACACACACACACACACGCACACACACAGTCACATACACAGCGTGCACACAGGAGTTTCCACACAGCACAGTCTGCACTTTGCACACAGAGAAGTGAGTGTGTGGGTAGGCCCTGGCAGGGCAATTCTAACCCTGGCTGGTGATTTATCTCCATAGTGAAAGCTTGGGCTGTGAAAGGTGGTGTCCTGCCAACCTCTGTTCTCCTCTGACCACCCGGTGCCCACGTGTGGCACTCAGGGGCACGCCTGTCCCTTTCAATAACCTGCATCGAAACCTGAGTCCTCCAGTGTGCGTGCGTGTGTGTTTGTGTGTGTCTGAAGCACAGCAACCTATACTTGTACCCCTGAATAAGCATAGCTTTACTATTATGTGTTGTACTTTGAAATTACAATAACACATTTAGGTTAATTATAGTAGATGGTCACAGCCAATAGGGTACAAACAAACAATACAGTGTCTAGTGCACAACGTCAACCCTGCCAGCTAGAACATTACCACCAATACACAGTGAGTTCCAACAGCCTTGTTAATGTTGCTACAACATTAGCAGTATTCTCAAAGAGTCCTGGAACACTTTCCTTACAGTTAGTCTAAATAAAAGCCCTATGGGTATTAACTCAAGTCTGGCCAGGCTGGTAATTATGACTGTTCTGGGTTTATGAGCTGCAGCGCAACAAGGACAGGGCCGAGCCAAATGCTTCTCTGCATCTGATTTCCTCCTTCTGATAAGAATTCTATAAGCTGTCGTCAACTTTTCATTTCAACACAGATGGACTGGCACGGCAGGAGTTGATGTCTGTAGGCCGAACAGGGCACAAAGTATGTCTGAGCCATATGCATACAGGCATATAGATGCACGCCCACACAGATACATCCAAATGTGGAAGAGCAGTTACAAAACCACACGGAAAATACACAATGCTAAGGATTACAATGGGTCTGATAGTGATGCCCTCCTCCAGGGAGTCAGAAAAACATATTAGCACTCTGTGCTCTGTATAATTTATTCAAAAATTCAAGACTGGAACATCACTAGTTTGACTAAAGGGGGAAAAAAATTCAATTTAGCATATTAAGTCCATTGGAGATGATTACATTTTCAAAATAAAAGTCACTAATAAAATGTGCACACATGATATGTCATAATATAAAACACATTTACATTTATTAAACTTCATGTACTATTTCTGTGAAATGCTTTTTCCTTCATGCAATGCAGAGCGCTACTTACTTTAATAAAGAGCTACGCTGTACTGTCAACTATTTGGTTCAGTAATAAAGCAAAGTAACATTAGTTTGCATAAATTTGCTTCCCCAGCGCAAACAATAGCACACTGATGGAGCAAACTGAAACTTCCACATGACCAAACTTAACACCAGTCGGGAGTAAGGAATGCAGTTACCAAAGCTACAGCTTCTGGGCATCTTGTTGTCACAACGCTGAACCATAATTAAAACACGAGGCAGAGGTGTGCATTTCATTTAAGACTTTAAGGTTAGTAGAGAAGAAAAAGTCAGTGTCTGGACTTCCGGCACGTGTAAAAATGAAGATACTCACTCTTGTACGGCCCGGGCTATAGACAGCGCAGTAGAGCCAGTCTCATTAACACTGTCCAAGGTCACGTTTGGCAGGTCATCGTCATCGCTGTCACTTTTGATCTGCCTTGGCGACAGGCCGTTGGGGTCTGTGTGTGCTGTGAGGATGGGACACAGACACGGGAGACAGACACATGAAACTGGAGCTGGCGCTGTAAACTTATAAGGCATATCACATTGTGCATCTTTCCAACTGCAATGAAGTAATTCACTTATATACTATCTTTTCATCCAAATAACCAAAAAAGTATTCTATTGTTGTGTGTGTGCTTGTGCCATTATTTAGCATACTGCGTACAGTATAGTTGGTTGTGAGTTGAGATGGCCTCAATACTCTGAGTACTTTCTGTCAGGAGCTGTCAATCAAACTAAACTCTTAAATGAAGGACAGAACAATCGACCATGACTCTTTACCCAGCAGTTGCATATTCACAGAAGAGCATGCAAAAGGACACACGTGCAGACATAATCTCTATCAGCCTTCAACCGCAGAGATAAGAAGCTAGGTGGAGCACTGCTCGGCAGTTGTTGCCTCTGAGCAGCGCGTGGAAACATTTGTGCATTTGTCCAACTTAAAAGAGCATGTGCATGCATGAGAGTAACTGTGAGCATCAGCTCCCCTATATGTGCACCCGCAATAGAATCACATTCATAACTGCAACAAAACCTGTACATAAAAATAGCACATCAAGGTATCAGTTGCTAATTTCTTCAACCTAGATAATAACAATCAGAAATGTGTTCTGTATTTGTTTCCTTTTGTACAACCTGGACCAGAAGAAAAAAAAAAAACCCTGCTGAGCTTTGACTGACCAGATTGCTATTGAACCCATGACCCTCTGAGCCAGCGAGCTCAGTGGTCTCTGTCTCTTGAGCTAAGCAATAAGGTTACATCTATTCCACAAGCTGTGAAAACTTGTCCTTTGGACAGCTCATCGGCTATACTGCCAGAGCCTGCAGCCATTCTGTCCGTTCTCTCTCTTTCAGTGGACAGATGCTGTGAAAATCCCGGATAACTCGATAAATTAATATTAGAAGAAAAAAAAAAACAAAGGCATGCTGGAGACTTGAGAATTAACAGCAGGGCATTATAAAAAAAAAAAAAATATATATATATATATATATATATATAAAAATAAAAAAAACAGTGTGAATATGATTTTGTAATGGTATTCTTGCTCAAAATCACCGGAAACACTGAATATACTGAGACATACAGTATATTCCAGTGAGGTCTACAACATCCCCATCTACTGTAAGCCACGGTGCTTTTATAAGCTATCAGGACTTCACCTTCTCTGCCCTCTCAGCTGAGACTGTGGCCATAATGGCCCATAATAATGGTCTAGAGTTAGGAGCAGACATGGTGTTATTACTGAGGGGGTGGGAGGGTGGGGGGGGGGGGGGGGGGGGGTGGAGGGGTAGAGGGGGTTGGACACAGAAATAATGCTGTAACTCAGTTGGAGCTTTTGCTTTTAAAGGTTTCTGCTGTTGTTGTAGACTAAGACATGCAGAGTGGTCACCAGCTCGCCGAACCCTATGGAAAACCTGTAATTAGTTAGAAATGCATCGTGTGTTGGGAAAAGTGGGGGGGCATTTTGAACGAGGGACACAAAGGAGGAGTGGTGGAGAGGTGGGCAGAGCACCGGATTTCTTCCTTTCTCTCCTGTTGTTTCCAGTCAAGCCCTGTTTCCATGGCAACCTCCTACCGGAGACAGGGAGACAGCAGTGAAAGAAAGGGTACCCGCCTTCTCTGAAAGAGGATGGCCAACCTGTGTGTGTGTGTGTGTGTGTGTGTGAAAGAGAGTGAGTGCGCACCTCATATCTACGCTGAGAACTTCAATAATCGCATTAAACTTTTCACGGGTGGGTGGGTGTGGGGTTAGTTCAGGATTTGCCTGATGTCAACAACTTATTTGTTTAACCACCAACCAACAGTGACACCTGAAACTCCATATAAGGCAGGAACAAAAAAATATATCTTCTAGCACTTTTTTTTTTTTAATTTGACTTTGACGGTGGGATTGTGCAATAAACAGCCAAATGTTCTGTTTCTCAACCGGTTGTACTCTCATTAAAAGTAACTGCATCCACCACACCCAACACTCATCCATCCCATTTCCTTTGTGTTCGGTGCCTTCAGAGCTGGCCAGTGCTGATGTTGGTCTGTGTATATATGTGCGTGCATGTGTCTGTTTAAGTGCCACCCATCTTCAATATCCATCCACACCCTATTATGCAAGTCTTGTTTTTCCTATCCTTCCTTCTTTTCCTCTCCTCTTCTTGGGAGCTGACATTCAGCATTTAAAAAAAAAACGCCCATCTCCGAGGACCACCCCACCCAGCCGGCTGAGTGTCTGTTTGTGCACATGCTCTAATTACACATCATTGGTTGTTTGCTTGTATGTACAGGCATGCACGGGTGTGAGTCTTAATGTGTCTATCCATTCTGCAGGGAATGAAAAGAAGCAACTTCTTTTTTTTTTTTTTTTTTTTTTTACAACCAACAGTTGCTCTGTGTACAGCTCAGACTTGGACAGAAACACCTTCTGTAGGCTCTCCTCCAGTGGTTGGCATTAAAACCACACCCAGGGAGAAAACCAATAGCACATCCAAGGCAAGGTCAGAGAGGTCTAACTCTCAAACTACCCCAGACTTTCGCTTCTTGACAGAGGGAGAGCTACCTGCACTGGAGGCTGGTAAAAGATGAACAAGGCGTTCAAGCTCTAAGCCTTATCTTCTCTCTGAAGGGGCAACATTTTTACCCGAGAGGCCTTTCTGAAAGCATGGACACTGACTGTCTGCCTTTTACAGCACTGTGTTTAATAGAAACAGCACAGGACACCTGCCAGATAACAAACCACTATACACAGCTTGTTACTGAGCTATCCTCCCTCCCTAACATCCAAATTCTTCAGTGCTAAATGTCAGTCTGTGTCACCCCTAATTTCAGACTCAGATACAGCCAAAAGAACTTCTGTAATTGTTCCCAGAGAAGCACTGAAGTGGATTTTGTGGCTATAACATATTTTATGTGAGTTAATGGATTTGTAAGTGATATTTCTCAAAAGGCACAACCAGCGTGCTCCAGGATATACAAACTCTTACACGTCCCGTAGGAGGACATTATTGGAGTTTTTCACCCAATCCGGTTTAGTATCTAGGTCACATGGTTCAGGTTAGTGGTGGTCCTTTAGTTGGGCTGATCAGAAATCATCATGGCCACCAGTGGAGAACATGCCAACCAGTTGGTCAGTGATTATATTTTTTATAATTGTAATTTTCAATAAAACATCAACATCACAGGTAGCACATTTTGTAGGAAAGAAAGAGTTCACTGATAAAGATGGGAAATCATCTTCAGGCAGTACTCAGAGATAGGTGCAGTGGTTAACACGTTTGCCTTACACGTGAAAGATCCCTGGTTTGAGACCAGGAGGAGACACAAACCCGGCTTTAGGGAGTCAGAGGCTAGCAAACTCCTATGCCAGTCCCAAACCCAGATAAATGGCACCGGGGTTGCATCCAGTGTCAAATCTGTGCCAAATCAAACATGTGGACCCATCGGCTATGGTGACCCCTTGGGAAATAAGGGAGCACTGAGAGACAGTTCTACTGAAGAAGTAGAGAAAAAGTCCAAAACACCCCATTTGCAGTAAGCCTATATGTACTTTGATAGAGATGAGTTCATAAAGAAGTATTTATGATGTAATGGCCAGGGGAAACTTCCCTTTATTGAATCTAACATTAAAATATTTATTGTTTTGACTTTGTTGCACGATAGGGCAACATATCCTGGTAAGTACCCCTCAGAACATACAAAATATACAAAAAAGTAATATGGGCGTAGAGTTTCTGAGGGGACATATCAGATCTTTTATGTTGCAGTAAGTATAAATATAATAAAGAGGCAGCAGCACAAAGTCTGAATCATAGTTCTATCATTGCTTAAACAACTGAACCTTTTATAGTGTCTCTTACTGAAAACAATGACAGAGCTCTAATAGAAATCCCAACAGAACAAAGTTCGGAGTAAATTCAGAAAGCATGGGCTCACCTTTGCCCTGGCTTTTGGCCTCATCCAGCAGAGGTAGCATGATGGCATTGTTGAGGCTGGAGGGTGATCGAACGGCAGTGGTGTACATGAGGGGCAGTGACTGTACCACAACTGGGATGCGGTGAACATGGCTGGCCAGCTTCCCGGCTCCCTGCAGGCTCAGAGGGCTGGATGGAGGCGGAGGCACAGAGTGCAGGATGTGCAAATATGGCTGACCTCTCACCCCGGTTCCTGGGGCAACCAGAGGGCCTGATGTGAGCACCGATGAGGCTGAGGTGATAACCGATGGAGAGGAGGAGGAGGATGACGACGATAAAGAAGACGGGGAGAAGGCAGATCTGAGAGGGGATGATGATGATGATGATGAAGTCGTGGTGGAAAATGAAGAGGAGGGGCGGGGTTTGTTAATGGACAGGTCGACCGGCTCGGTCTGTGTGTGGAAGTGCAGGTCGTGAGCAAGCAGTTCTTCGGGGGGTTCCGGTTTAACTCTGCTGAGGAAAAAGGGGACGCCGTCCATCGCAGAGTAAGGGCGCACTTTGGGTGACTGTGGGAGTGAGAGAGGCACCGGTGTTAGTTTTTAACGCCATGAAATGCATTAACCTTCAAAAGGGAAAAAAAAAAACAAACAGCAGGAAAATATAGAGTATTTATGTAACTGAAATATAAGGTCTAATAGGTTTTGTGGAAATATTAGGTATAAAACATGAGACACAGATACAGAGTGAAGCAGCTAATTTCTCCTCCTGTGAAACCCTTCGACTGGTATGATGTCACACACAGATAAAACGCAGGAGCAAAGATAACGTCTCTAACACTCGCCTTCTTTCGCTCCCTCTTTCTTTTCTCCTGCCCTGGGTTGCACTCTCTCTTTTTCTCCTGTTTTCCATGACTCCCACACAAGCGCAGCTCTCTTGGCTCCCCTTGTCTCTCTCCTAAATCTCCTTTGTGACGGTGAAAAAACATCATATGGGCTCAATTTCCTGACCGTCTCTCTCTGTCTCTCAGAAATGGGCCTCCTAAGGCCAATGCTGGTGGCTTAGCGTATCCCTCAACACATCTTTCACTTAACACCAAGCAGACTGTAACACAACCTCTCCATCTGTCTGCATGAGTTTCAGGAACCTGTTTACTTGGAAAAGATAATAGAGAACACGCACGGTAGAAAAAGTGACGGTCACCCTGCTACTATTTGCTTCTAAGGACTCCCAAACTTTGGCCCTTATTTGATATCACGGTCTTTGTTCTGATGTCAGATTAACCAAGTTGCATGTGATGTGGCTGATCTCGGCTCGCTCTGCTCAACGTGGGTGCTACAAAGTGTTGGTAAGCAGTGTTGATCCTCACAGTGGAGCCTTTCAGAGGCTGAGTCACAGTTAGTGCCATCAGGGAGCGAGCACGTCCAGGATTTTTCTTTTTTTTTTAAATAATCAAACAGGAAAAAGCTCATTAAAATTAAAGGAATTTTTTTTTCACTGCAATAGCAGCTGCAGGAGAAATGAAAAATGTTCTCTAATGTGGGTTTTCATGCTCACTTTTGTTTTCAGAGACTCGCATTTCTTTCTCCTTATGTAACGCTGACTGAGAGTTGATCTGTGGTGAATTACGAATTTTTCTGAGTGGTGTATGGGTGTTCTTTTATGTAGTGGCCTACTATTTTTACTCCAGACTTGTATACTTGCTTTCAGCCTACAGGAAGTGTTACAACCCCATGAATCAAAAAAAAAAAAAAAAGCTTCTCTCTGTGTAACTCCTCCTCAGTGGGAAAACAAATCCTGCCCCATGAAAAATGCTCTCTGATGAACTCTGGACCTCGGTGGGGTTCAGCTCAGAGTCACTGGTGTCATGTCAAGGTCCACAGTAAAATATGGTCCCGTTCATTACCCACCATGCATTTTCAGCTTTAGCCTTCATAGCATTTTATGTGTGGTATTCTTTAGGGGCATCTCTTAAAAACGCCCACTCATGCTGTTAAGAAATCATGCTATGAAGAAAAAAATAGAAGACAAGATCAGTTGTCGTGTATTGTGATGAAGATAACATCAGTACAGTTCAAACAGAGACACTTCCCTAAAGGGGCTGACAAACATTTATAAAAGTTCTCATGAGCAGAGAAGCCTTTTTAAGGGTGTTCTCAAAGAATGAGAGCAACAGTAACAATTGTGCTGGAAGACCTAATTCCTCTTTATATAGATATAAAAAAAAAAAAACAGGATACTACATATAGAAGATTTAGATGATCTAAAATCAATAATAGCACACGCTTCAGTAGGAGCAGTTTGGAGTGCCACAATTGGAAAATGGCCTAAGAATTATCGGCACAGCAGTAGTGAGAGCATCGGGTTTTACAGGTTCCCTTCCACACCCTTTACCTTTGTGGGCCTCAATGCAGAGAGGAAGCTGAAACCAGAGTTTACACAAATAAGGGTTTTATTGCGGAAGAAATAAAAGGCAAAGATGAAGTGCAAAAAGAATAAGAATGAGAAAAAAAAACTGAGAAAAATGAGCTCTAGAAGCAAGAGTAGTGACCAGTTATCCAAAGCTTCTCAGGTGTGGACGTTTGAGACAACAAAGCCCATGCACCACCTACAGACTCACGCTGCCAATGCAAGGTCAGTATGGGCAGGGGGGGACAGTGTTTATGGTATTTCAGTAGTCAGCTGTTAGATTTGCGGCTAATTAAAGAGCAACTGGTGAGAAAGCGTGAACCAAACCAATCGGCTGATGAAACCACGTTTTTTTTTGGTTTTTTTTGTTAGTCTTGAAACATGCTTCAGGCTACATTTATGCATGCAATTACTCAAGCCATGCAGAATGAAATGATAAACCTAAATCATTTCTATTCCAACAAACACAAGTGAGACAGATGACATCTGCATCGCTGTGCTTCAGAACAGTTAATCAGAGACTCTGTTGAGCCTCCTTGTCAGCAAAGTCTAGATTTAAACATGCACGTCCCTCCTTCAGATTATTCAAATCCACGTTGTGGGGTTTTTTTATTTATTTATTTTTTATGGTTGCATGCCTGTTATCTAGTGGCAATATCAACCATTTACCCAGAGAAAAATTTCAAAATAAATTTCACATAGAGTTAACCATTAACAGGCATCTGTATTTTCTCTTGCATCAGTCTGTGACGTAGCCTTTCCTAGCAGAGCCTCGGGCTACCATCTAGCTCCTTTTGCACATGATCTCTCTGTGTTTCCATTTTTGTGTATAGAAAGCGAGTGTCACAGTCTGCCCGGAGCTATACCGCCTGTCGGCTTTGAAGCTGTTAGATTCACTGAGGCTAATCTCAGTGTTTTGAAAACAGTGTCTTTCTAAGTATGTGTGTGTAGCCCACTCCTAAAGTTATGTAGTATTAGCGGGTCTTCCTACCAGTTAAAGTCATTGAAGTAGCTCATGTGGCAACCACAAGTGTAGACAGAATAACAACAGATATGTAGCCCCAGTCCTAAACACTGATAAATCTTTGTACGGACAATAAGAGCAGGCAATAATACAAAAAAAGTACCACTACTGCAAAGACAACTTTATTTTTCTAACTTTTTTGATCAAATACAGATTCAGTGTTTCTTAAAACGTTTCTCCGATGCTCTGCATTTACAGTATTTAGAAAGGAGTTCAAAGTAACTCCAGTTACTATCAGGTAACTTTTTCTGAAAATCAGCAAATTTCACTACAACTAGATAATCTCGTGACCAAAACCTGGTCAGCAGCACGACATCAAACATGCTACTTACTGAAAAGTATATTTTTAACACATCTGAATCTCTGCAAAACTAATTCTGCTGCATTTTTGAGTGTTATACTTCTCGGTTCCATTCATTCTAGACTAACTCACGAGCGCTCCCTTCCTTAAATAGCTATAAATAAACAAAACATGCAAAAATGAAAATTTGGCTTTTTTTCTTTTTCTCTCAACAGAAATGGAAAACTTAAACCACCCCTACTCTCACTTTGACAGATACAAACCCACACATGCTTACAAACCTGACACACATACAGCAAGAGCTGCTCAACCTGCCTGCCTGCCTCCGTCCTCATGCCATTGTCTTTATTAGGGGATAATGGTTAGCGGGGCAGATTTTCCAGCCCCTTGCAGGCGAATTGTCTAACGAGGCAGACCATTTCCAGCAAGCCCTTGGCCCCACGCCACCCAAATGAAGACCACATTTCTGCAGCAGCCTAAACTGTCTGTCTGCGTCTGCCATCTAAAGGGAAGCTTGGTCTGTTAAGGCAAGATTGGATCTTGGTGCACTTCAAAGCTGTGTGGGCTGCAGTGCTCACATCCTGTCTGTGACTGACATCATTACAAGGAAAATGATTTCAAACCCTGGGTATGAGGTAGCAGCGCAAGAGCCCAGCTCTCAAACCCTTAAGCCACAGCTGAGGAAAGCACACACAGAAAGTAACCACCTGCTGCCTCTGTGTCAATTCCTTAGATGTGGAGATTCAATTCTTATCAACACCAACCACCTCCACAGCCAAACAATTCTCTGCAAGAACCTGAGATAACCTGACGGGTTATCAGGAGCTGGTGTTTTTCCCATCCATCACTGGGTTAATGCGCCCGGATTCATCTCAGCAGAGACTACTCCCAGTTATCCCACAAAGTGATTTATTAGAAAGCTAAAAATGTTATTGACAGGTTATGAATGGAAATCAATAATAACTGAATACTAATTCATCATGGTTACAAATATTAAGTGGTCTGCGCCCACTACACACACAGCTGTGGCAGCAACACAGAGCCCTTGTAACCTAGCAACAGCTTCACCATAACAAGACCACTTTATTTCTAGGTACGTCAGACCAGAGAGCACTGATACTGTATGTGGGCCATGAAAAGCCTACAGCGGTACCTCTGTCATATATAACATGATCGATACACAGAATTGAACTGAACTCATAAAATTAAATTGTTGTATGTAGCCGTTTGGGTAAAACAAACTTATTAAAGATTTGCTGGTGGAATTTTAACCGCACTCAGGTGGGCTTGTAGTGACAACCTCTTACTCTGTGTGACAGATTTATGCTGAGTGATAGAAACATTATAGAGGTGACATGGAGCGCTGCGAGAGAGCAGAGGCATGCATAAGATACAGCAAAAGGAGGGATGAAGCTGTGATAGTGTTTCCAGAGAAAGACTATAGCACGCTGTGTTGTTTGTCTGCGTTATGTGTGCTTGTGTGTTTGTGAGAAACCCTAGAGAGGGAGGATAAAGGAAAACTGAGAGATGTCAAGAAGAAGGAACAGACAGAGATAGATAAGATTTAGTTTCCCATGCAACCCTCCTCCTCCTCAGAGTAGTGACTAGGCTACATCTGCGCAACCCCCCACCCAGCCAGCCAGCACGGACTCTGCTGGCTCCAGTCTCCTCCCTAAAAGACCCCCAATGCATTCCTGCTCCAGCTGTGGCTCTCCTCTCCTCTTGGTTCTTCTCTTCTCTTTTCTTACTACCATGCTCTCCGACCACTCCTCTAAGCCCCCACTCTGTCTCAGTCACTCACTTGCTTAGGCCTGGGAGTGATTATCAGCCCATTGCCGGGAGGAGGAAAGAAGGAAAGGAAAGCAAGAAAAAAAATGAGAATTGTCTGGAAAACAACTGCTCTCTTACCCCTTGTTCCGATTCCAGGGGCTCAGCTTTGACTCGGACTGCAGGCATTCCGTCAAGCATTAACATCCTGTTTCTTAGCCTGCCTGTGAAGGAACACAGAGGAGGTGTAAGACGGGTGTTTTAGCATGACTAAGCAGGTCCCACACTCACTTATTCACACATGGACATCTACAATGTTGTCCTCACACCCACTGAGAAATAAACACATTTTAAATAGACATGAATTCATGTTTCAGAATCATCAGCAGCTGACACACAAAAGATGCACATAAACTGTGGAAACTCAGCGCATGCACACTGTGAGTCCCTCTTCTTTATTGTAATGAGTTTTCAGTCGCCTGGTGGGCCGCTGTGGGGCTAATAACACTTAGTAATACTGAAAGAAATCCTCTTAAGACTTCAATGGAATACAAACACATGCTTTCATATACAGGTAGTCAACAGCAAAGGCATGAACACAACCAGTCTTCAGAGTTTCCTCTTTAACCACTTATTTAGAGAAAACAATGAGCGTCTTTTGAAATCGTGGCACTTCTGAAAGTGTAATTTAATATTCACATCAAACAATGACACGTGCAAAGAGGCTTGTAGTATTTCTTAAGATTCACGCGTCCCTCTGCCTCTGAGCCCAGTGCATCTGTATAAAGTGGGCAGCAGTACCCGTCTCCTCAGCTCCGCACTGTGGCTTTAAGAGGGATACTCAGATGGAGCCAATGACAACAATGCATGTTCCGTATCCCTCAGCTTGGGCCGACCTGAGGTAACCCTCCCTCTTATTATTTTAGCAGCAGTACATGGAGGAATGCAAGCAAGGCAAATAGGCCCTAAACATCTCTATTACTCTCCGCTGCTGGCACCAGCAGCAGGGTTTGTGGCCCAATCCTCACAGTCAGCAGCACCAGTGCAATCATGACTATTCTAATTCTGAGGGGAAACAAGCCGAGGCATTGATGAAAGACATATATTATTAATGTTCATGCGGTAACAAACATCTCATATTTTATTTATATTATATATATATATATATATATATATATATATATATATATATATATATATATATATATATATATATATATATATATACCCATTCAAGATAGCTATGAAAAAACAGTTTTTATAAAATTATTTCAGCAAAACTGTTAAATGCCAAGTATTGTTCCTCTACTGCTCAGATTCTCAAGCAAAAGGCTAATCCTGTGTTTGTGAGTTAGTGTGTGAGGGAGGTAGAGGGGGGGATTTACTCCCTCAATCTGCAACCCCCCAGATCTCGCCTCACAGGTCTAAGTCCCTCAGGTACCCTGGCTGTGCTGCTATTGTATTGTTGTCCAGGATGTCCTTCGGCTTCAGGTCTTGGTAGGCCCAGATAGCGTTGCCATGGTAACGACTGGGCAGGTGGAGTTGCAGCCTCGGTCCAGCCTCGAGCCATGTGTTGAGGAGGAGAAGAAGAGAGAGGAGTGCACTAAGAGCGGCAGAAAGTGAGGCTTGTTTTCCTCGGGATGACCGTCATTATGGCAAATGCACTTTCTCCTCATTCACGAAAAAAAAATAAAAAAAATATCCAGACAGAGACACAGGATAAAATCTTGATTTTCCCTAGGGTTTTTTTTTTTCCTTACATCAGAAAGTTTTTCCTTTTCCATTCATTTTTGTTCCCTGTGCTAAATTCTCACCATAGTGCTGCTGGAAATACAAAAATTAGAACACCTTTCAATTTTCACCTTTTCACCTTTCAATATCACACAAATCTTGAAAGTAGCAACCTTTCCCCGTGTGCCTAAAGTCCATTTAATCCAGTGGTTTGTGAGCACTACCTAATGAACTGGCCTGCAGAGGGATATTCATAGGAAATCAATGGCCTCTGCATTCCTTTGCTTGTGATGGTAATGACCAAAGAGCGAACAGCAGCGAGGGAGCCCTAACACTGAGTAATGAGATAACTGAGGGGTGCTGAGGAGTTCATGTCACACTACTTTGACTGAAGTCGAATGTCAACTGTTTTTGCTTCCATGAAAGGATCATTTCTATCAGTTAGTGTTTGAAGATCAAAAATCAAAAAGATTAAAAATAAGAACAAAGACTGAGCTGGAAATGAAGAGAATCAGTTCAAGGTGATAAACCAATGCGGATCCAGTATCACTGAATTTGGTCTGCTGGCAGCAGGCTCAGGCAACCAGCAGTGCACTGTCCATCAGCGGTATGAGGTGCTGTGTGTGGGAGATGGGGTGGGGGGTTAGAAGGAAACAGGGTAGATTAAGATCACCTTTCCATTTGCTGCACTCTGAAATGAAATGGCCATCCCAGGTGTGTGGGGGAGTCGGATGGAGAGAGGAGGGCAGTGGAGTGTTGAGGCATCTCATTTCTCCCTCCTACAAGCCCTCCTGTCCCCACCACAATCCCTCGGAAAAAAAAGAAAAAAGAAAAAAGGAGACGGTAAAGGGAGCAGGTGAAGATTGATGCCAGTTCTAGCAGCAGAAATACTCCAAGTATACCTATTTGTGAGTTTTCTGCTGTCTTTGTTTTATTGTTTGAATTTATTTGCGTGTCTGTTAATGCGTTTAAGTGTATGAACTGAAACTCCCACCACATATCAACATCGCTGACCTGAGGTTCACTATCTCCCAGTTCCTTATTGATGGCTATTGACTGTGTACTGACTGAGGCAACAGCAGCAAGCTGGGGTGGAAAAGATACAAGCTGGCCAAAAAAAAAAGAAGAGTAGAGCAGACTAGACAAACTTCTCCAGAAAACATCAGACCTTGTTTATTATACATGCACATTTTCTGACTGCACGAAGAACAAAAAAATGAAAAAGGAAAGCGTGTCACATTCAAAACCACTGTGTCAGAAACAGCTTTATGGCCTACTCTGGTCTTTTAGCTTCACACCTGTGCTACCAGTATGCTGGCAACACTGTGAAACAAATTATTTACTTTATGAACTGCTCAGTGTTAATTATTGGGTTTTAACAAGGAAATACTTTGATTGATACTTTGATCACTGTGACTTCATGAGTGCAAAGACATTTTGCTCAATACTGTCTTTGGGTGCTCGCTCTCAGAGCAAGGAAAAACATTTTTTGTTAAAGTGAAAGTTAGAGCTTAAACACGCTAATGAAACCAGATTTAGTGTCTGGCTGTGTGCACCATCTCTGCTTTCCTTCTCATCTTTTTCTCTCATGTTGACACACTTGCACACACACACACACACACACACACACACACACACACACACACACACACACACACACAAAAACGCCACACACCCTGAAACACACTGCAACAGACGGGCCCCGCCAATGCTTTGTTCCCATGTCGAACGCCCAGAGCAACTGGGTGCATCTGTGTCACAGAGGCTGGACCTGCTGCCACGGGCTGGGATGGAAGAGACATGGAAAAGGGTGAGAGGAACGGAAGGGGCAATGAATAACAGGGGGGGGGGGTTACATGAGGATGGATTCAGGAAGGTTATAGCTAAAGAAGAGAGTGATGGTGGGGGCTTGTTGAAGAGCGCAGAGTTACGGGCAAGAGTAGTGGTTAGGAAAGCAATCACGGGGAGTTGAAGGGGTTGGAGGGAGTGTTTAGTGGGGAGGAGGAGGGGAGGGAGTCAGAGAAGCGAGAGAGGGGAGAGAGGGGATATGGACATGGGCCAAGGCCCGGTCGAGCGCAAAGCACACGGTGCAAGAATGCCAGCAGACCCCCTCCCATCCAGTCCTCTACCAAAGGGAGGAGAGAAAGAAAAAAAGGGAGAGAGAGGAAGCAAAGTGGCAAGGAATACATTTAAAAATGTTGCAAATCACAAACAAATGCTTAACTGGTGCTATAACAGCAAGCGGATAAAAGAGACAGAGCTGTAGGTGATGTGAAATAAGCATTTCCTGTGTTTTGCCTGGGCTGTCTGCTGCTGGCCTCTTTGCTGCAGCTCACTTCCCTCTTCTGTGCCCCTGGACACCCCAATGTGACACATTGGCCTGATAACCAACCTACAACTGTTAGCTCACTTGCACACCACAGCACTTCCTCTCTTTTGAGTCAGTCAGAGCAGAAAGCTTTTAGAACAGCAGTGAGAATTACTGTAACAATTTCTCAATAAACAGGTTACAAAGGGGGGGGGGGGGGGGGGGGGGGGGGGCTTGCTAATGAAAGAGAGTTGGAGAGGGACACTTTTGCAGACACTGGAAAGTAAACCCTCCTGATTTTGTTTGCTAGCAGAGTCGACAGAGCATCAGCTGAATCACAGCTGATTTTCAATCTCAGCCTGCTTCATGTTAAGCTGCGTCTGTTCATGACCTCATCTTGTTGAACTAATTCTGGTCTTGAGAGCCATGCACATAGTTGCTTGCTGAGTTAGTACTTAAAGAGTAACTGCGCCCAGGAAAATTATGGCACTTCATGTGGTCAAGGACTCAACAGATTTGAATCTTAAACCCAATCCGGTCAGTGGTGCCCTACAAAGCCAAACACCACATAAATAATGCAATTCAGACAGGACCACTTTAGTCAAGGAACTTCTTATTTCCATTCGCAGATGACTAAATTATACTTGGCAGTGTGGCTCTGCTCATAGGCCTCCCTAGCAAAAGGCTTCAAGAACACACCCCCATGTCCTGCCCTTCCATGTGTATATATGGAAAACCCAAGGACTCTCCCACGAAGAACAGTACAGACAGGCATCAGTGACACCAGATATGACACTGATAAGTCAGACAGTAGGGTGTGTCTGGCTTATCAGTATCAGAAGCTAGAGTCAAGTCAGGTTGCAAAGTGGCTTGCAGAGTAAGAAGCACGGATAGGCAGGCTAAAGTTGCTTAACAGGGTGCCTTATTTCAGGCCAATAGATGCCTAGAGAGGAATCAGCTAAGCCATCAGATGATGTGGACTGGCATGAGAGGAGCTGCTATCAGCTGATGTGCTGTGACTGTGGGCTGAGCTTGACTTCATGGCCTGCCTGAACTACCAAACCTATTTCAAAGCATGTTGCACTTTGACATTAGGTTAATGGTAAACACAGGTTTTACTAATGACATTAAGGAAGGGTCACTTCTATATAGGTACTGACCCTTAATTAATGTGATAAGTAAAATTTGTGCTTCCCCAACTACTTCACCTAAATACAGCTGCTGTGAAATAAGTAATTTTTTTTGTGTTTAAGAGTTCATATATCTTTTGCTGTTACTTTAACATTAGCTGGCAAATGTCCAGTTTGCAGTCAGTGCTGAAATGATTTTTCTCAACACAAGTAAAAAGGAGGTGGTGTTTAAGAAGAGCAAGTACAAACTTCAAACATGTCTGGTATAATGTACAATTGACACGTCTACTTGGATGGAAACCTGCTTCCAAGAAAGGGTTTTCCTCAGGATGTCAAAAGATAATTTGTGTGGGAATTAAATGGAGTTTAAGGGATTCAGACACACAGTATCAGCTTATCCTCCATATTGCCTTCTGTGCCTGGTGGAAACTGTACAAGACTGAGAAGAAACCGTACTCTCTGGTGGTGACATAGTCACACTTTTTTTTGGTCGGGAGGGCAGTCAACTTGTTCCCCATTGCTACAATATGGCTGGTCAAGTTGGCGGTTCGTGGCAGACCAAAATTACCCTCAAGCCACCAGAAAATGTTCCCGTGTTCCTGATGGGTAGTCCGTCGCTGTTGGTCACAGTGCTCAGCGGTCAAAGTTCAAATTAGTCGAACTCTCACTGCGCTGCGGGTGAGCCACATCTCTGCTTTGCTCAGCATGTCAACAAGTCATCAGCACAGTAACAAACCAGTGGTTCACAGCGCGAGCCATTTTAAAGAATGGATTTCAGAGCATCAAGGTTCCATCATGTTTGAAAAACCCATTATGTTGCCAGATGTGAAAAAAAAAACTCCCTCCAGAGCCACAGAGGGGATCCAACAATTACAAACAAAAAGGCAAATAACTGTTTTCACACGCTGAGTAATGCTCCGTATGATGAGTTAACTGAGGTATGTTTTAAATTAGCAGAGTTCCTCTCTAAGGTCTCCCTTGAAAAAGAATGAAGGTACTTCCTACTTAAATAAAATACCATCGCCACCAAAAATAGAAATACCAACAGTGTTGATGGTGTTTGTTGGATGTCCAAGGTGGGTATGTGTGCTCAGAGTTCACTCCTGGATGTACTGTCTTGGACATAGTCATTTTTTTTTTTCAAATCATTCCTGGCACTCCGTGAATGGTCTCAGAATTTCCATTTCATAAGCCGTATTTTCCTTGGCAAGAGTAGCAAGTGAAGTCTTTTGGATGCTTCTGGGACATTTTTGAACGGGGCTCAAGAGAGCAGAGTGCTACTACCTCTCTGCTCATAAAAGCGTGGACTTCTCCGACTGCAGACAAGCACAATGGCAATAAACTACAGCTTCTACACGGTACCCTTTTAAAACAGAGAGAAAAAAAAGTTCCCTTTAGGGTTAAAACCCCCTCAAAGATGCACTCAACTGATGCCTTTTACCTCAAAGCACCCCTCCCATTTCCTCTCAGAATAAATCAGTTCCACAGAGGAAAAACACAGCTAGCTTTATGAACATGGTTATTAATAGACATCATGTGATTTCATCTTTGGCACATATTGCAAAACAATTGGATAACTTATCAGCTCCTTATAAATTTAAGTAAAAATTCAGAGACAGGATGAATACATAATAATTTTATAAATAAGAGGTAAATGGGGGTCATTAAGGTGGTCAGCAGCAACAAAGCACAGCACTTACAGTCTCATGCAGAGCCGTCACCTAATGGATATGATCATTCTTTAACCTAACTGTAAAAAGGATATTACTGACCCGATCGCTTTCATAAAACCAAATACTACAGGTTGAATATGCACAGCAAACATCTGTCTGAATAGTTAAACCCGGCCTCAAGAAAAGCTCAAACTAATCCTCTGTGAAAGTGGACGAGTTCAAAGTTAAATTAAAAAAAAAAAAATGCTGTGTGGTGGTTAACGTGGCCTGGTGATTACAGCAGGAGCAACAAATTCACACTGCGTGGTACTCACCTTTTGGGGTCAAAAAGAATATAACAGAAGCCATAATATAAATCATTTGAAAACTTGGTTAAGGTAAGTTTTAATTTAATGATTGGAAATCAGTGTAATGTCCTCTGAAGTGATGGAAATACTGCAGTGTGTGAGGACCACAGAGCAGTGAACTCGTGTTGTTCTTCCCTGAGCCAGGGAGCTCAGCACCTGAGAGGAAACGGGCTCCATTTATAGAGTGGATGCCCATGTAAATACACAAACAACACACTTCACACACACACACCCCCACACAGAGACACACAGAGTCACACACTACTAAGGCCCACGGAAGTTCCCATATTCTGGTGAATTGCCCTTGGGCCCTTGCTATTTCTGCCAGGGGCAGGGGGATCCTGTGTCAGTAATCCTGTCATGATGAGGGGGATGAGGTCGCCGGATGCGGCTCAAGTACACTGCCTTCACCAGCGCGCACACATGCGCTGATAAAAGGCATAACAATTTGTAACGAACACTACATGCAACACATCGGCTACGAGTGTGGTTACAATGACAAATCTACAGTTCACAATGAAATTTGCTGAAGGTAATGAGAAGATGTCACAACCGGCATTGGCACACACTTTATTTAATCAAGTGAAACATATCAAATTAAACCAAAGAGTTGCCGGTCCAAAACAAGTTACACAATAAGACATTAGCCAGATATTTCCCTGGTGTCATTTGTTTAATGAGTCAAATGTTCAAAATATGGCTGCAATAGGACAAAAGGGAAATCTTTAATCTTTTTTTTTTTTTTGGTGACTTTTTGTCATTGTGAAAGATCCCCACCTCCACCATTACCACCTCTGTCCCTTCTAAGTCTTGTGAAACTGTGGGAAATGAAGAAGCTGTTTATTCTGAGAGGAAACACTCAAAGCGAAAAGAAGAGTCAGTCGCTGTCTGGTTTGTCTGCGTCTCTGTCTGTGTGTCAAATGCACTTCTTATAAAGCTGACTTCCTGAGCCCCTTTTCTGATCTACAATCTGGCTCGCACACACTCACAAACCTCGTGACCTCTGCCTGCACCCATCATGAACCATATTTATCTTAGATTCAGAGACAGACACACATGCACATAAACTCTGCAGCTCTGCCCATGAAAGAAGAATATGGATGCCCATTCAACACAAACAGCCACCCACACACACCTACAGTATGCACACACAAACCATGCACAAATACACACACTCCTCCACATTGCTCCAGAGAGAGGTAAACAGAAGAGTCTGACATCCTCTTGCATCATGTGCCTCAAATACAGCAGAGAAACAGCTAAACAGGCTGTGACCGTGACAGCGCTAAAGTGAGGTGGCATTACTCAAGTGAGCTCCGACTTCGAAGTCAAAGCAATTTGTGACACCATTCTAGACTATTTATGTCCAATTGAAGGTCATTTTGATGAAATCATGAGAAAGAATAAGTTAAATGTTCAGTATGAAAGCTGGATCGAGTTTGGTGTTAAGGAAACCACAAATAGACGCCACAGAACAGCTCCTAAAGACACAGTTTACTATGAGGTCTTCTTGCTTCAACATAATCCGCTGACCTCTCAGAAACACCACATACACACACACACACACACGCACACACACACTCACTCACCTCAGTAAATGCAGCACGGTCAGTGGCTGTGCATCTAAAATAGCCTCTGACACAAAAACCTCACTTGTACCAAAGGAGGGGGAGGTGGAGCAAGCAAACCAGGATAAACGTGTGGAGCACTTGGCTTAGCCTTTCAGGAAGATACTGTAATATTCTGTGTATGTTTATCCCACCATACTAAACTGCTAAACTGTACATGAGAGTAAAATACAGTGAAGCAGGTTAACTGCAATGGATCAATACAAGATGCACTTAGTCCCTCTCTACCAGTCTCTTATTTACTTTCAATTGACAGGGCCTTGGTCGAGGTGACCACACTGCAGTACTTACTAATCATTTCAAGAGCAGCTTCGTGGGCACATTTCAGCACAGCATTCACCATGAATAAAAAAAAAAATGAAAACCTGGTGAATATATTCTTACTGATGGCTTTACAGTGGGAGGCCACCACAGACGGGAAATATAAAGTGTTGTCATAGTGTTGTAAAGGTATTAAGCAAGTGAATCATGTGGTATTTTGCCATTGTTCCACACTAATGATGAAGTTATCGCGGCTTTCAACATGTTGAAAATGGGGGTAAGAGTGAAACCCTGCTCTAATTTCCCACACCGACGGGGGCGATGGATGCATTAGTTTAGTACCCTCACAAAAACCTGCATCCTTTCCACCACCAACCACCAACCATCCACATATTCACCCCCACCCCCACCCTTACCCCACCTGCCCGAAGGGATGCCAGCACACTTCTGCCCTAATGGGGAATTCTTTGAGTGGGCTGCTGTCTCTTATCCCCTAGGCTCCGATAGTGTATGCGTGTGTACTTGCCTGAATGCAATCCCCCATCGCCCCCCCCCCCCCCCCTACATATGCACTGTATACATACTGCTCACAATGGCTTGTCTTCACAGCACATGTGCACTCACGTGCACGCTCAAAGATCGACCTAGATGTTTTACAATAACTGTACAATGCAAGCATGCCAAGGCACCAATACAGTGACTCATCTACTACTGTATCTACTGTAAACAACTCATGTAGAAATAATATCATCTCAAACACTGAAACACACACTCTTATTTTTTTTTCCCTTGTCTTCCTTTGCCCTTTTTTCTCACTCGCCATCTCTTGTGATACAAACAGCGGCCTGCATGCAGGCATCTATGCAAGCGCACAGGCAATTTTCTCATAGCGTTTAATAGCCTTGCAGAGTCCTCTTGATGCAGCATCACAAAGTGCCTCCACTATCTAACCCTACTTTGTGCTGACACAACCAAATCCACCCCAACGCACAGCACATGGAAATAGACAATAATGGACCAAGCAAAACATTCCAGCACACTGACACTTATTACATCAAATGTGCGCAGCTATTTTCGCTCACTGAGTTTTTCCCCTTGGTTTGACCCATTCCAGCTCTCCAATACCACTCAATAAAAGCCAGCAGCTGTGTTTACCTCTATTACTCATCTACTTACGCCTTCACTTCGATTATTGCTCCTCTCTTTTTGAGCCGACGCTGTGCCATGTTGATACCTGGCTGAAGCAGCTAACTGAGTAGAGCTATGGCCCATACTAGGAGCCTAAATTCAGCTGTGTGGAACGCCACAGCCCTCCAAATGGATTCCACATGCTGTTTACATAATTTCCTTTCCTAACAGTTGACCTACAGTACAACTGGAAACAAAGTTCACAGTGATGCATGCAGCATCCTTACACAGGTCTGCTGAAATCATCTGCACGGAGGATAGAAAGAAGCAGCTCCCAAAAGATTCTGTGAAGGGAAAGTCTCAGAAATGGTCCAAAACACTCTGAAAATGCTGGCTTTGAATACACTCCCATCCTTCTTTCTTGGCTTCGTTCCTTTTCTCCTTTCCTCCTTTCCTCCTTTAACCAGCCATATTTGGCCAAAGTCAATCACAGTAGTTTGAAAAAGGAAACGTCATTGCATATAGACAGGCCTTCCACTGACATACCTTTCTATCCTAGCCATGGAAACATGTCGAGCAACCTCTAATCAGAGTCTGGGGGCAAGCTCTGCAACATGAGTCATTTCCAGTAAGCAGTGAGTGTGCTGCTCTAGCAATTGTGTCATTACTCAAAAGAAAAGAAAAAAAAACTTGGATCAATATACTGGTCAGGCATCATTTTAAAAAATCTGCCTGTCTTAATACGTTTTTTGCTCTATCAGAATAAAAACTTGGTTCCCCGCAATAGCTTTAGCAGTAGGAGGCTCCTTATAAGTATACAACCAAGCGATGTGGGGAACAGTACTTAAAATTTTGTTGGTCACACTGTGATCTTTCATGTTGGATTGTAGCTTCTGATTTCTTTTTTTCACTATTTATACTATCAACCTCAGAGTCCGTGGCTGTTGCACAATACTTTCTGTACTTTCTCTCTGCCTCTCTCTCTCTCTCTCTCTCTCTCTTCCCCATCCCTCTCTTTCTGCTCACTAAACACACATGCTCTTGCACTCCGTGTACACCCTTAGCTTAATTTGGTAAACAAACGGGGGCTGGACACTCGGGTCAAAGGTTGAATCCACAAGAGAATGCGCAAAGGGAAAGAACATTTTGTCATTTCTGACATTATGAAATACCAGCACAGGGACTTCGGCTCACAAACATCACCTACAAATATTTCTTTTTGTATTTCACTCATAGAATGATTGAGTCAGCTTTGCGCTTTCTTTTTCGGCATGCGTGATATTTAACTGTAAGAATGTGTGAGTATATCCTGGATTGAGAGCTGAGGAGATGAGAAGCAACCTTCAGAAACTGCATCTGCATTGTTGCAAACATACTGGATCCATACCTTACCTCTCTAATTTTCCTCTCACCTTGGCCTTGGATTACCGTAGAGACCCATATTAATCCAGCCATATAGTGCACCGTAGTCTATCTGCAATCAGTGCTGACACACTCCATAACACCCACTTGGATCAATGAGCAGTCAGTCAATATGGCAGCAGTTAACCCAGCTTATTAGACCTAATGCAGTAAGAATTTGAGCCTGTGTGTTGTTAGCATGAACGAACCAGAGCAAGGCACATCATCCTGAAAGATTTGATCTGTCAACAATCAGCCAATTTGTGCGTCCTGATATGCAGCTCACAGAGGATGCCTTTAAAGGGAGGAATCCCACCGAGCAATTAAATATCCTGGGCAGAGCGGTGTTGATGGACAGATAGAGTCTATCCGTTGGTGACTGGCTTTTTAATTGAGTCCCCCTCCCCACCTGTACTGATCCTTATCGTAAGCCCCTGGACCATGGCTTGGGGTAGGGGTTGAGCCATTGAAGAAATCAGACCGGAAGCATCAGCTTGATACAGTTGTGTTGGAAAACAACAAGAGGTGTCAGTGTGTTCTAAAGATTTGCATTCTATTTGCAACAGTGGTGGTGGGTTAGGGGGTGTGGTGGGTGCGCTCTAAAGTAGGAACAGGCGTGCTAAAGAACATCATTTATAAGATGCGTCTCTGCAAATATTTGAAATGTCACGTTGAGCATTTTAATCAGCTCCCTCTCCAGTGTGTCTTTCACACCGTGCATGGACGCCAGCTGTAGTGGGTAGTCCTTGTTTAGCTCTGCAACCTCTGCAAACTTAATGTAGTGGCATATGTAGCAGTCTCCACACACTGCAGGCACCACATTTTGAAGTTCCATCCATTTTCTTAGTCATTTTTTTTCCAACTACATTCATGGAGAGCCAGAGCCTATCCCCGCTGGCAGTAGGCAGATAGTGGCCCTCTACCTCACAGTAGATCTTCAGATCATGCACTTTTATGGGCATCTGCCATCCAAGGTGATAAGCGGGATGAGAGATGCACTAGCAAAGCAGCTGAATAATTTTTCCAATACAGCAACGTGGCCGTTAAACTAGCCAAGCATGAGAAAGGAAGGGTGTGGCTAGCTAGTTAGCAACAACTTAACTTTCAAAATAAGAGCAAGCTGATTGCCCACTAGCACACTGATGGAGAAAGGCATGCATCGTTCTCTCACACAGATGAAAAAAAACTACAAAAATGTTAAAATGAGTCATCATATGTTAAAATATCTGTGCAGCCTGATTAAGTCTATGTGTGGGAAACACTGATACTTCAAGCAAAAAAAACACCACAAGACAAAATAAGTCAATTTTCAAATGAGGAAGCATTCTACAGGTTGGAAGAATTGTGCTTGCTGCCCTTCAGGAGCAAATCTCAAACAAGAGTAAAACAGTCTATATGGGGAGAAAGCTGGGGTGAATGAATGATTAAGCTAAATGCTGGACTTTAAACACAGTAGACAGGTGTTTGCTCCCCATTTCCTGCAGACAGCAAACCTAGATTTCTGCTAACCTGGTAGTTATTATCATAAACAGGATACTAAAGCTCCATCCATCTATCCCTTTCCTTAATCACTTTTCCAGCTAGAATCATGAAGAGCCAGAGCCTATCCCCGCTGGCAGTGGGCAAAAGGCGGGGTGCACTCTGGACAGGTGACAACCATAAACAATCACACTCACATGTACACCCAATTTAGAAATCAACAATTAACTTAACAAGCATCTCTTTGGACCGTGAGAAAATACAGAGCATCTGGAGAAAACCCATGAAGTCACAGAGAGAACATCCAAGAAGCAAACAGAAATTAAACAAACAGGTTTAGGCCCAAACCTTTTTGCTGTGAGGCAACAGTGATAAACAGTCATTTTGAACCCAAACCATGACCTTTTACTAACCCACTCATTTTTTTCTAGCTAAACATTCATCCCAGCAGTAAGCCACAAACAACAACATCCTTTCAATACTGCTCTCACATCAGCTAGATTACATGTTGCTCTGATGGACATGGATAAACACTATAAAAAAAAAACATACACTGTTGTGGTCAAGTCTTGTTTTAGCTTACTACATCAGATCACAAAACTTTTTTTTTGTCTCTGCTTTCTGAATGCCTGAATGAAGCGACGATCATGTAAAGTGACCTGTGTCATTGAGACAGGTCATTTAACTCTCCTGTTATCGTCCAAATTTACCGCAGTTCATTTTCATTGTTCACTAAATCATTCAGACTTTTAGTTCATCCTGTTAGGTTGAAATCAGTGTTGTCAATGAAGTTAATGAATTGGCAGCCAATTAAATATTTGTCACAGGTATATAGGCTCAAACATACTCTGTATCTGTGATTGCGACATCTACATTGATACATTTTCATCTTAAACTGAAAACTGCGTTTCAAAAAGAAAGTGATCCCACAATGTACAGTAGATCACATGACCGTTTACGTACACTGTGCAGGCATCCCTCAGATGTAGTCAGCTGTAACATGATCAAATACAGAATGCAAATGCATAGGAGCTTCTAGCATTTACAAAACAGTGAGATTATGTCCATAATCTCTTATCCATGTTCCAGATGACCATATTCTTCCAGAAATGTGATAGAGGTGTGCCAAATCAGGGGATGGCAGTCGCAAGCTCAAATCAGCTTAGGAACATGGGTTGTCCACATCATTGTATAAAAAAAAAAAAAAAAATTTAAAATGCAATTTCTGCTGGTCCACACTAAAATGCAGTCCTTAAGTTTTCTACTCTACTCCATAAAGCTGGAGTATGAACGCTGGTCACAGACAGCAAAAATTATGTATTTTAAAATGTTAACCTCAGGCTTAATGTGGGCATTGCCTCAGGCTTAACCCAGTACCCCCTAAAATGATCAGTCAGTATCAGTCCAGTTTAAAAATCCTGCTGAAGAATTTACACATACACATACACCGAACCCCCTAATTACTGCTACATTATCTAGTGATAACAATGACACTTTGATCAGAGGTGTGGTTCACTGTTGAGGTAGTTTACTTTCCAGGTTTTTTTTTTTTTTCCAGATCATAAATACTATTATCACAAATAATTCTTCAGATCCATGACATCCCAGATTTTAGTGATTTGGACGGTGAAGGCGTGCAGATATTTGTGTGTTATAAAGAGATGCTCTCAGGGATCTAATGTGATTCTACATTGTTTACGTACAATGTAGAAAGTCTACTTGACATGTGTTATATCCGCCTGCTTACTTGTGCACAGGCAGAAGGACTCTTTGTAAATGGATTTAAGTGAGACTTTAAATGGGCACTAATCTCCCTCGCTCAACACCCAGGAGCTGCAGGGGGTCTCATCCACACACACACGCTCTCTCTCTCTCTCTCTCTCACTCATATATATATATATATATATATATATATATATATATATATATATATATATATATATATATATATATATATATATATATATATATATATATATATATGTAGAGAGAGAGAGAGAGACCCCACTTAAACACATACAAATAACCTAAGGCTGACACATAGTTAAAGGCAAGGTAGGGCCTCTCCACATTGCTAGGGTAAAGTCACAGAGGTCAGTGCTTAGTTTCCACATCAAACCCAGGAGCAGAGGCTAGAGTCTTCAACGCCACCCCCATCCCACCACCACCACCTTTCTCTCTCCTTCCCTCCCACTCCCTCCGCACACATGCACACACATACACCCTCCTCCTCCTCCTCCTCCTCCCTCTCTCTGGATGTACAAATGCCTTTGCTGTCAGCTCTGCCCTGGTCCCCTGTAATTGAAAATAACAGCCAAGGGCCAGCCCCCAGCCACTCTCCCCAGTCTGGTGGCTCTCTGCCCCTGTGACAGCCACCCATCAATACCAATGACTATTACCCTGGAAGTGAGAGCGCTGGCGATGCCATCCAAGACACCACCCCTGCAACCCTCCCACACATACACACACATACACACACACACACACCCGGGTGTCCTTCCTCCGCTATCCAACCCTCCTAATGTTTAACCCATTCCTAACAGCCTCGTTCCTCTGTTTCTAAGCTGCTACAGTAGGCAAACAAGCCCGTCTCTCACACACACACCATAGCGCTTCACACAAATGCACACCCACACGCACACAACTCTCTTAAGACATGCACGAAACTCTGACAAGCAGCAAACTTTTTTCCACTGAGAAGTGCTGCGAGTTTTTTGCAGCGCCGTCACACTCGCGTCGCCCACCAAGACATTCAGTCAGTGTTATTCTACAACACTGATAAGCGGATATGTTTGAAGTTGCATTGGACTTGTGAGAGATAAGAGATTTGAAACACAAGCAGTGCCTGCGCTGCAAAGTGTGGATGCTGCCCATGTCCGCGGTCATCCAAAGTATAATTATCACTTTTTCCTCTTCTTTTATGGCAGCTTATGAATTTACACTGACAAGTGTCCAGTCAGCAACATGCGGGGTCTCTTGTGCCCCCGCTGTCACACATCAAACACTATACTATAGGTGATCTGAGTTGTCATCTGCTTTGACAGAGCAATGACAGCTGAACGAAACGCACTGAACACAAGCACAAAGCCCGGCAACGTGACAAATGAAGCACATAGCAGCAGCAGCCAGCAGAGGAACAGGACAAGAAAATTGCACAGACCTTGTCAGAAGCTGCAGAGCCGTGGAGACTAGGAGACTGTTTTCCTTTCTACAGTCCTCTCTGTCTCGTCTCCTCCTCTCCTCTTCTCTCCTCTCACTCTGCGTGTATGTACGTGTGTATGTGTGTGTGTGATAATGTGTGTGAGTGTGAGTGAGTGTATGTGAGTGAGCAGCTCCCTCCCCTTCTGCCTCTCAGCTGCTCGGCTCAGGCAGTTCTCAGGAAATGAATGAGAGCGCACAGAGAACTGTTGTACTTGCAAATGACTTACCCCGAGTCACATGATCCGCTAAATGTAGGGTGGGCCGGTGGGTGGAGGCTTCATAAGCAAAAGGGAAGACAATATACTCTAAGCTTTAACAGCATGCATCGAATTACATGGGGCCCCTCCGGGGAGGTTTCCGACGCGTCCGCTCTAAACCAGTCCAAACTCCCACAGTGCACACCTCCCGGAGCGCAGCGGAGAGCCCTGGGCTGGGGTGAGCACCGGAGCGCCTCCCCGTTTAAAGGGGACGGAGACGACGGGGGTAGCAGGGCATTAGTTACACTTGTTTTATTTACAGTACATCACTTTGGCCTGTGATCATTAAAGAAGAAACTTTTTAATGCGCCTTTTAATTATACAGTCATCAGAATATAAAAATAAAATTAAGTCGAAAATATATTTTGTGACAGTAAACCGTTAATGAACAAATCATGAAACTAATCAAATACCGGTGATCATTTAAAGCAATAATGATTAAAAGAAATACCCATCTCCTCAATATAACACTGTATACGTGGAGTTGTTGAGTGTGAATAAATAATATGGCAGACAGTCTAATGAGAAAAAGAGAAGTATTTTTCACTTTAATAAATATTCAGTCACAATTCTAAATTATGAAGATTCAAGTTTTAAGTTATTTTTGCTTCAATAAAGTTTCATGAACTTTATTTATGAACATTCCCTTGTTTTCCCCTTGTTATATTAGTTATTCCCTTGAATCACTGATCCTCACTGTGTCAGAAAAGAGTGAAAATTCTCATGTGGCTTTACATTACATTGTTATTCCCCCTCTCCGATTAGATTTAAAATTAAACTAATTTTTGCCAATGAATTTTCTTATCTACTAATCGGTTCATTGACCACAGACATTTATTTTTTAAAGCTCCTGGATTTTTGTTTCCTTTCTCTCTCTCTCTCCCTCTCTTTTTGGTCTGATTGTAAGTTTATCACCATCAAGTCTAAAAACAGCAAATATTAAAGTACAACTAGGGAATCTCTAGTATTTTCACTTCATGAAATATATTTGGGTGCTCATGCAAATTGTTAAAAGATGATTTTCCTGTTGATTTGCGTATGGCTTTATCAACTAAATGCGCCACTTTAACCAAACGAATTCATAAATTCTCGCAAGATATTTGCATGCACAGTGTACGACTGTTTTAATAGCAGCCCTGTTCCCCTTGTCATTTGGGGATTATGGTGTATGCTACTACAACACAAAAGGCATCTCTGCCCTCGCTTCAAGGGAGAAGATTTGGGTAGCATGCAGGAATATAACAACAGTTTTTAAATGATCTTGGGTACAGTGCCTAAGCCACTGTAGCCACATCAGTTTTCCTTTTGGTATAACTGGGCTTAATGAAAGGTATCTCTGTGGTATGAGCGGCTGATGCTTATACCCCTCAGACCCACTCCCCTGAGAGCTCTAATTAAGGTAAAGGAAGCAGGACTCATCTGCATGGCTGATGGCGCTCATGCCACTTTACATGGTGCCAGCTTAACATGGAGCTGATTGAAAGAGCCAGAGATGATAAAGAATGAGAGAGAGAGAGATGAAAAAAGACTCTTTACTTTAGTACAGTGATCCAACTGCTACCCACTTAATATTCATTCTGTTTCACTTCAGATACTGTATGTCCTCTGTTTGCAATCAATGGAGGATAAAATGGCTGGATGGAAATGAGAGGATGGAATGAAATGGATGGAGAGAAAGAAAAACTAGATTAATAAGGTTGAATAGGCTGGATAGAGGGATGGCTGGGATATTCTATATGGGTGAATTCTGTGGCTGCCTGCATAGGAGAGGCCAGCCATCCATTGGTAGGATGGGTTGGTTGAATGAATAGAGAGATGCGATGGTGTGACACTGATGTAAAATACAACATTATATCATTTCAAACTGCAGGCCTGGTCATCTGTATGTGCTGTAAATGTCTTCACCAACCAGCTGTAAAAAGGTTTTAGAAAAGGTGGCGCTTATATATGTTCTTAACTAAAGATTATACAGCCTATTGAATGCATGTTTAAACCTGTACAGTTAATAATAAATACAAGTGACTTATTAGTGTTTTTACTGTTTTGTTTTTTTAATGGCACAGACTATGATGCCAACAGACGTAGCTACCTACCAAACACTTACATAATACTCTAGTTACTTCCTTACAATCAAACAGAATAAGCATGTGAAAGCAATGCAAGCATGATAAAAACATTCATCACTGTGACATTTTCTGAATAACAGAAGATTACATGAAACCCAGCCTATGGGAAATGATCAAGTTTAACATATTGTTGTATTTAAGACCAATGCGTGTGTTCGTTGCAAAACACTAATAAAATTCCTCTGCTGCCAGGTTCTTCTCAACATACTTTAGCCCTGCTATTTCATTTCCTGTCACACATTCAGTGACATGTGTTTTACAGTTACTGCATGAAAAAAAAGTTTAAAAAGAGAAACTAATGGTTATTCATCTTTTTGATTGCACTGGCATATGAGCGTGGTCAGCTATAGATTAATGTGACACTGCCAATCTCAGAGAAGAATTTATGTGATGAGAGAGCTGGTTATTAGGTGCTTTGAAGGCTGTGTGTGAGTGATGGAACACTAATGTAACATCAGCCATAAGGCCCAGCGATGATCCTTATAATGATGTCCCGAGGAGCTCTTTTAAATGAAATCCTTGCTATGTAACTGCTGCCCCAGGAGTCCTGGCATGTGTTGAAGGAAAGCAGGCAGAGCGGAGCGCACATAGGCACTTCGAAGGAGGAGGAAGGAGGTGGAGTGTGGACGGAAGAGAGAGTGGCGAGAGGATGATGGGAGATGGTCTGGGGGACATTGGCTGGGTAGGGGAGGGATGAATCAGGCACGCAAAGGGAGGTACGCGAAGGGGGTCTGGTGCTCGATTCGGGAATCTCACTTCCATTGTGGTGCCCCAGCAGAGCTTGTTAAACACCTGAGACGCAAAAACCTCTCCCAGAGCTACGCCAGCCCTAGACAGGTTGCTAATGTGTCACCCTCGGGTGGGATCAGTTCAAAGAAGGCGTGGGTGTCTGGGGGATCATTTATGCGGCATAATAAGCAGTAAGACATCAAGAGGAACATTATGATTAGACTCCTCTCCCTTGCATCATCTGACCCAATCTCATCAAATTATTGTAACACCATTCATCATTTAGTCACACACTACAAAATGTCTACACTGAGGGGGCGGGCAATCTCAGTGTGCTGAGGAAGCCTGGAAAAAATCTGTGCATGTTATGAAATGATACAAGCGAGCAATGTGATGCTCCCCTCCTGTTGTCTCTGGCTGAACTTTAGGCTCTGGACTCAAAAGATCAGTCGTGTCACACAAGGAAACAGGGAGCAGAGAAGCTAAAGACAACCTGTTACTGCACAGCGAAGACTGAAGGAATGAGGAAGGGGATGGGGGGGTGCTAAGAGGGTAGCAATAAATACTACACAGCCACAAAGACACATTCCTTTCCCTTTCTTTCTTTTCATTTCGACTAAGAGAATGATGTAAACTATGAATTCAACCCCATTTAAAAATGTTTCACTGTCACATAATGAATAAAGGCATGAATAGGAAATGTATAATAGAAAAAGTGACTGTGAGAAGAGCCAAAGTAGTAGAATCAACTAGAAACCTTGAAACTTGAATGGTCAAAAAATATATATTCATGCTGTCAGACAGCCACGGTTTGTAAGTGCTCACCTCTGGAGCTTCTCTTTATCCCCTGCAGACCCATGCTGTTCCCACTGTGAATGCACAACACAAATGGGCTACACAAAATGAGAAGAGCTTGCTGTCAGCTTCACGAGTCAAGGTTTTCCGTCCTCCAAAATGAAATGGAAGCAGCACAACAGACTGGCCTGTTTGTCCGTGTGCTACAATATCGGCACAGTATTGTCAGTTTTGACAAAAGTTTGGTGACTGATGCATGTGCGATGGAAAAAATATTCATGTTTGAGTCCAATACTATTACTGTACATTACACCAGCTTTTGTGCATATGTTAGAACAGCAGAGGAAATATTGCGTTTCACACCTGCACACAACTCAGTACACCCATAATGGCATTTCACAGTAAGGAGTTGTGCTAGATGCTGCCTTGCTAGATTGGGAAATATATTTTTTTTATTGTCGTATACTGTGGGAATATAGAAATATTTAAAACATTTACTTGGAAATGACATGTGTTCAGTGGTCTATGTAATTTGATTTATTTTTTATTGTTTGGTCATATCAATAGCAATAAAAACAAGTGGCATTCAGGTAAAGGTTAATGGTTGTGTAGATCATGTATTTGTGATTTAATACACAGGTGCAGGTGTTTTATGTCACAGTAGTGTTTATTAGTTTAGTGCATAATTTCTATACATCAATAAATTGATAATATAGGGACATGACCCTGCCTGCCTATTATTTTTCATATGTATATTTTTTGAAAGGAAAATGTAAATATTTCTATACAGTACTGGGCAAAAGGCAAAAGGTGCAGTGATTTATTGAAACATGTGCAAGCACACATATAGATAAAGTTCATGTATATAAGGCAAAAACAAAGTCTGTACAATTCTGATGAGCTTGAAAGTCAATATTTGGTGTGACCACCTTTATTATTCAACACAGCCAAGCATGTTTTTACTGCATTGGCAGTGTGTTTGGGATCATTGTTGTGCTAAAACAAACAAAACAAAGAAACCATTGCCATTTGAAACAACAATTTCAAATTTGGATTCATGACCTGTTCCCACTGATTTTCAGCCCAGGTCATGTGTAATTTGCCCTACCTCAGCCTTTTCTCCCTGTTCCCCTTCTTCACAGCCACCATCCAATCATTTTTTTTTTCCTATTTCTTAAGAACATGACTTTCAGATAGTGTTCATCTGCTATAGATAGTTTCTTAGGCCTCCCATTTCTTCTCTTGTCCTCCACTTGTTCAGTTTCCTCAGATTTTTTGAGGACACACTGCACACCATGTCAAGGTATGCCAGATTTTTGGCTAATGTCTCTTTGGTAAACACTTTATTGATGCAAAAATATGGTTCTCAAACTGTGTTATCTTTGGCATTTTTAATAAAGACATAGGGACAAATCCTGAGAGGCTGCTAGTAACAAAGTGCCTAAAATAAAAATTTTAAATAGGCTCAATGCTAAGTTGTCTGCCATTTGTAGATACATGATCATCTTTGAGTCATACATCATTGTTAAGTGGCTTAACAAACCAAAAGACATTGTTCTGATAATGGTCAAGAAGTCTGACTCCTAGCAAGCAAAAGATAAAGAAATGAGGGGTGGCTCAAGACTTTAAGTTTACCTGTCCTTTCTGCAAACTGATCCAGTCTGAAAATGAAACCAGACATGTTTGGATCCTAATAAAGAAGCAAAAAGCTGCTTTGGGTAGTTTTTTTTTTAAGTTGTCTTCTGAGCTACCTAATAAAGAAGGGGCTTTTCTAACGTGATGAAATGCATTGGTGTCTTTGAAATAAATCAGTGTAATTTTGCTGTTTTGTTTCAAAGGATTGCTGAATTTACACACTGAATGATGCCAATTGAGAGGTTAGATGTGGGAGTAGATGCAGTGCATATAACTCAAAAGTATGTTCACTACTGTGCATCATTGTGCAGCTGAGCTAAGGTTTATGCCTGCAGTGGGACCTCCACCTCCAAACTCCTAAATGCACTGCTTTGGGAATGCGATCACTGATGAACAGTGCAATGAGTAAATTATCGAGTGCATACATTTTCCCTCCTATTGATTCATGTTTATCTATTATTAGATAATTAACTGTATGGTGTGTGACTCTGGTTTACTTATTCATTTGACAGAAAAGACACAAAAAAAAATCACTTACCATTCATTTCAATATTTGCTATTGCGGCTAGTGGAGAGGATGCTGCAAGCATGATAAAAGCCAAGAAGGTAAGATAGTATTACTGAAAGGAAGCATAAGGAGAAAATGAGCACCAGTGATTAGAATAAAGCAAAAAAAAAAAGGACAATAAAACAGAAAGACAAGGAAACTCACAATGGGAAATCCAGAAGAAAGGTAACACAGAGAAATAGAGTGTTAGGACATCTGCTTGCTCTAGGGCCTCACTTGGTCTAGTGGTTATGCATGCGTGCGTCCGTGTGTGTGTGTGTGTGTGTGTGTTTTTCCAGGCGACCGTACACCTGCACAGACTGAGTGGGCTGGCTCAGTGGGCTGGCGTGGAGCTCGTGGATCCCCCTCCAGGCCAGTTCTCTGTCAGGCCCTGCCAAGGTCAGCTGCCTGCCAGTGGGTGGGTGGGTGGGTGGGGGTGGCAGGGGGCAGGGAGGGGGACGCTTCATCAGCATGGCCACCGGGGCTTCAGAACACTGTGTCTAATAGCAACCGCAACGCTTGCACACACAAGCACCCCTAGAATGAACTTTAACACCAATACAAGCACGTTCAGAGGAACACACAAGTACGCGCTGATAGGAACACATTCAAGGAACTAGAAGAGAATTGTTTTCACCCTGCAAATGAGATAAGACGAACAAAAGGATCGCTACAAAAACACTGTATCTACTGAGCTTAAGAGCATGAAAGGGTAGCCACAAAAGTAACAAGGAGACCTGTGTGTTTTAAAACCGCAAGCTCCGTATTATGTCCATTCCACAGATATCGCTTACTGTACCTGGATCGTCTTACCGGGTGGCTAGACCCAGGGTGGAGCCTGTGATACTCAAGCCATCCTGAAATACCTGACTCACTTACGCACAAATAAGAATTGCAGCAAATAATGTGGGGGGAAAAAATGCACACTGTAAAAAAACTGATTGCATTTTGCAGTGAATATCTGGAAAAAGTTGTCAACAAAATATTGTAAAATGTCTTTACATGTCTTTCTTTAAAAAGAACTGGACTATATTAGAGAATGCATTTTTAAAGTTTTTGAGCAAGTCCCTCACAGAGAGCTAGCACACTCACATCCACGTCAGAATCACCAAACACCCAAACATATGTATTTGAACTGTGGAAGAAAGCTGTAGCACCAAGAGCAAGGCCACACATGCACAGAGGGAACTACAAGTGGCTGGCTCCAAAAGCAAGTAGATCTCCACAGACTCACTTCTTAAAAAAACAGCTGTTGTGGTCTGATCGCACAGACCTAGAGTCTAGTCCGTGACTATCTGGCAACATCAGCTGTGAAGGAAAATTATGTATTCCCAGACCGATTGGCAAATGGTTGCTGGCATCTGCTGGGAAATTGGGATAAGAATAAACTTTGTTGTCCCACATGGGAAATTTGTCTTGGATAAACAGTGTTACACATGGCTGTGTTCATGTTTCCCTGAGAGTAATAACTCACGCATTGGAAAAAGGATGTGGGATGGATCATTAACAATTTTATGAAGCTAATGAACAACAATTTTGTCGTATTTCAAACACTACACTTTGAAATCATTGATCTCCTTATGGTATACAGATGGGTAATCACTTGCACGTAAAAGACTTAAAATAATCGTGTCATAAGAGAATTCAGTAACCACATTATTAGTCTGGGAATTGATTACTAAATCCCCAGTCACTGACAAATCTCTGGGCCTGTAGAGACCTGGAGCCTGGTCAGTGACCCCGTGAAAACCACCGGTTGCTAGGGAAAGATGTGCACTCCCCAACCACTTGGCAAAAACCTCCATGCCATTGCTTTGCTTGCTAGCATATTGCTACCTGTAGCTTGCACGGAACACACGGACTTGTATGCAAACACTTACCGTACTCTCCGAGTGGTAATGAAACTGTGAAAACTGCAACACAAATCAGAAATGGAAAAACCAAGAACATTCGCCTTCGAAGTAAAAGTTGCACCTGTGTTGGCTGCAGCATTAAGGCACAACTTTTACTTTGAAGGTGAACATTCTCTGTTTCCCACTTTGCCTTTATTACTGCTCAGCTAGTACTTAGCAAGTGTTTGCAGACAAGTCAGCGTCTTGATTGCTAACTACAGGCAGCCGTTGCAATCTGCTAGCAGCCAAAGCGATCATGAAGTCTTTGGTGCAGCAGCATCTTTGTGACTGATTTCACCCAGCAACCTCCTGGAACCACTCAGTGTTTGTATCATGTCCAATATGGCAGACAACTCTCAATCAGTGTTCACATAACATTTGAGAAACCTATAAATATCTCATTATTTGGATACTGGGGTTAGGGGTGTGATCACTTTGACTGGCAGGTCATACAGGCAACTGGAGCCAATTGCTGTCGGCATGGCCCCCACCTCCAATAACTCAGGTCACAGGTGTGGACTTTTCTGCTGAGTTTATCCTGCTGGTGCCTTTTGGAGCATTTTAATAAAATTATCTCGACTAATAATATGGCTTGCTGTGAGGTACAGACCATCAGAGGTGGCAAAAGTACTGACATTCTGTACTTAAGTAGAAGTACAAGTACTTGTGTTAAAAAATACTTGGTAAAAGTCGAAGTACTGGTTCAACTTCTTTACTTAAGTAAAAGTAAAAAGTACAGGCTCTGAAATTTACTCAAAGTAAGAAAGTAAAAGTAGCTCTTTGGAGGACGTTTCTACCTGCTATTTTTGTGTAAAGCTAACTGAACCTTATTACATATTACTGTAATAATATAAAATAATACATGAGAACACAAACGTTATTCCAATCTAAATTTGAATTCTAATGAATGTACTCAGCTTGAATCACAAACTGTGAAAGGGAATTTAAACACAGCTCTATTCTCTGTGTCCTCCATAGCAGAGGGTGACTGTGCCTCCACCTAAACACCAACATGAGGATACTCAGGGGTTACAGTGGGATTCAGAAGGTGGAGGAATCCTAAGATCAGCTGTAGTGGCTCTGCATGGGGAGAAGAATCACAGCTTTCTATTGTGAGCTGCAGTAAATGATGTTGGTGTGCAGGCTGTGATCAGCTGACCTGCTGCTGCTGCTCTGAGGTTTACTGCTCTGTGTGGATGAAGTGAACTCACAAAGATGTAACCCAGTATTTCACAGCTATCTGAGCTGATCTCCATCCCCTACACTGACAGCATACAGGCTGTAGAAATGTTGGACTCAGTGAATGAATCTCAGCATCAGCAGCTTTGATTCAAACTCATCTCTGCTGCACTGATGTAACCTGTAACTCTGACCATGAACACAAAGTGCACCAACACAGAGCGTTACTGTAAATACAGTACAACAAGATAACCTGTTTATTACACACTAAACTGCAGTATTTTCATACAATCTTTGAATAACACAAAGTCAGCATACTTCAGTTTATTTTCCAGTCCTTACCTTTAATTCTAACCTCTCTTCTTCCTCTCCTGTCCCCTTTCTCCATCTCTGAGTGAACTTCTCTCTCTTTGCTCTCCCTGAAATGCAGCAGCTCTTCTTTTAGCTAGCAGTCACACTGTGTGACAAACTGCACACACTTTGTGTGTTTGCTGATATTTGTTGAGCATTTAGAAACGTTGCATTTACCTGCCACACGTTACTCCCTTCATGCTCGCTCCTCTTCAGTAGCGCTAGCTAAGCTGTTTATGTCCCGCGAGCACAACTTACGGATTCGGTCCGGCCCGCTGTGACCCCTGATTATAGCGCTATAAATGAGACATTAATTATATGGGTTTGTGTATTTAATCCCTTTGTACCCGATAAGCCCCGGTGATGGAGGATACGCCAGTACGATTGTCTCTTATATGTTAATATTCCTCCGTTTAGGCTCAGATCGCTTGATGACTGACGGCGCACTGACCGGAAACGCAAACTTCTCCCTGACGTGTTAAAAAGTAACGAGTCTGTTTTGAAAATGTAAGAAGTAGAAAGTACCGATACTTGTGTAAAAATGTAGGGAGTAAAAGTAAAAAGTACTCAGAAAAATAAATACTCAAGTAAAGTACAGGTACCTAAAAAATCTACTTAAGTACAGTAACGAAGTATTAGTACTTCGTTACTTCCCACCTCTGCAGACCATACAAGGCATTTGTGCTTCAATTTTGGTGAGTAGAATTATAGGATTTTATTAATGTGTTAAAAGTCATGTGTTTATGTGCGATGCACCTGTACAGTTTATGGATGCCACTTGCTAACCCAGCTAGATAACATTAGGCTACAATGTAGTACTCCACATTTTCATCCAAATTTTAATAGCTAAAAACAACAACAACAAAAAAAACCATGGCAGCACAAAAAAAAAAAAAAAAAACACACACTAACATTGAAGCTTCTAAAACCAACGGCAGTGCCTACGCTCATAATAAATTGAGCTAAGCAAATGAGAGAGATCTGACTGTACCTACTAGCAGAGTAGATACATTCATTATAAGTAAAACTGTGGAAAACCTCAATGACAATCATTAGAACTATAGAACTACCCACCATCCTTAACCCAACTCAAAAGACGAAGGAAAAAATAATTAATGCAGCTTAAATAAATCAGTGAAAAAACAGTGTAGCATTATCCATTATTTTCTTAATCCCTTGTCCAGTACAGGAAAAAGCTGCCAGAGGGCAATGGGACAGGTCACCAGTCTGTCGCGGGAAACTTAGTTGTACACTATGCAACAAAAAGAACTTAAATGCATTTGTACTGAGTGTAGAGAGAGAATGAATATTACTAATGTTATTTCATTTACACTTAGCTGAATCTCAAATATGTTAAACCTTAAATGTAAAATTGTCACACAGCCAAGTATCTGTTGTTTTAACCAGAAAAGGTGGTGCTCGCCACAAAACGATGCAAATATGTGCGATTTCTTCCCCCAGCAGGAGTAATAAATGCACGTGACTGCTGCGAGTTGCTGCAGATTTAATTGTCAGCCATGTGTTGGCCCTCGCTAAGCGCAAATGCTGTCCACCTGGGCGAGCCACACAGTTTTGTGAAAGTTTGAAGTTGTGTCCTAACAGTGCTCTCACCCAAATCAGGGATCAGATCCAGAACTCACTGCACCATAAAATGGACAACATTTGCAACAGTAGATATGCAAATAGTTATATTTAGCAATTTCCCATTTTGCTGAAGAAAAATGTGTTTGGCTAAAGAAAAGCAACTGTATTTACCCGTAATATGCATGAGGCAGTCTGTACTTTTATCATTGAATAATTGTGTGATTGTGTGTGATGTACCTTTATACTTCATAAAATGCAAGAACAACAGGTTATTGCAAAATTTTACAGTAGAAATTATGACAATTTGTTACAGTGACAATAACATAAAATGCAACAGCGGAACCACTGGAATCAGGATAGACTTGTAAAGTGAGCTATAATTAAAGAAAGAAGAAAGATCAGCCTGATCATAAAGCAATGGGGACACCTACGTTGTATGTAAGCACTGAAGCAATTGTTCGCTGCCACTCTTCCACATCCCCCACTGCTGTCAAGCCTGTCATCAACACTGGTGCGTGTGTATGTAACTAGATGGGGCTGATCAGCCACCAGAGCCCTCACTGTTGCTCTTTTGTTGCTCTTTTTCCAGCCAGCAGCCCTTTGATTTTGTGGCAGCGAGAGCTTGTGTTGTTCCCCCCTTTGGCAGCTGGCCCCCCCTCAAACATCCCCCACCTCACCTCCTTACTCCCGTCACCTCCTTCTCCCTCACCTTCTTCCCCTCTCCTCCCTCGCAGGGTTTGGATAGAGAGGGAACAGCCAGTGCTCTCCAAACACAAGGACAGAAGCTGCCAGCAGGTAGCCATGGCAACAGTTTCTCTCTCACCCGCCACTTTCCCGCTCGGTAAAAGGGAGTGTGGAGAATCGCAGGGCCCCTCTCTCCTCTCTGCGCTCTCTCACAGCCCAAATTAGACGGGTCACAGTGTTTTTCTGGCACCCGTTTAAATAATCATAGAGAAGGATGTGCAGCGAGAGAGAGAGAGAGAGGGAGGAAGAAAGAGAGGTGAGGCGGGGGCACGCTAAGGAAGTAGAATGGGGGTGTTAATCAAAAGGAGGCAGATTGCTGCACAACAAATGATTTTTTTTTTTTTTCCCAGACATAAGACTGTGGTGGGTGAAGACAAGGATACTTGAGATATTTGCAAGCCATGGTACAGAACTTGTCTTACTAATGCAAGTGCACGGGAGAAGGATCAAGTTGTAATAATTTCAATTGCAGCTTCGCGGTGAGAGGATGTAAATGTCTGGGAGACAAATCAGTTTCTCATTCTGAGCTTTCTGTTCATGTGATTTCAAAGGTTCATTTCCAGATACATCTCTGTAACTTGTAGTTTAGTGTCTGAAACATCAGCACAACGTACATGAGCAGGAGTGCTTATCCAGAACTCTTCAGCACTCATTTGATCTTTCATCCCCCTCGGCAGATATACTATAGTGCAGGTCTTGCAGTATAGTAAGCACATGCAGCGGGCTGGTATACAGCTCTAGATGCCCTTCTGAAAGTTTATGTATCTACTAAGAGGTGCTGATATTAACAACAAGGAATTGTATGATGGAAAAGCCAGAAATGTTTTCTTTTCATGAGCTGCTGCCATGGGCCTGCCCTG
This sequence comes from Archocentrus centrarchus, assembly GCF_007364275.1. NCBI lineage: Eukaryota > Metazoa > Chordata > Actinopteri > Cichliformes > Cichlidae > Archocentrus > Archocentrus centrarchus. The sequence goes on along the minus strand of NC_044366.1, from coordinate 24,781,345 downwards.
GCTTAATAGCACGCTGGCTTTTGAAAATAATTCAACCCTGCTTATTTTCTACTTGATTTACTCAGTGCAAGCCTCCCCTCATCAGGCCATGGTTTTGATATTAAGCCAAAATAAATCAGTTTCCCTTTTCAGCAATATGTTGAGCTTGCACTAACAGCAGAGTTAGTCTTGAATACAACCATGGGATTACATCATAGCCAAACAATGTCTATTTTTACCTCGGCAAAAGTTTTTCTTTCTTCCAGGAATTTCCAAAACAGGAGAAATCTGAAAGCTTGCTGCAAAAAAATTGAATTAAACTACGATCATAAAACAGGTTCAAAACAGGGAATTAGACGTCCTCTTTAAAGGTAACTCGTTCCAGGTTTCTGCCTCAAAGGTGCTTCTCAGTGAATAATACAATGATGATGTATACTAACAATCACCTGAAATTTGCTGCAGTCACATTGATACTCAGTTTGTCTTATCTTATTAAATCATTGTAACAAATTCTTCTTAAGCTCATTACATCATTTCAAAAATTGCTCCAGTGGAAAACATGTTGGTATGAGTCTAGCAACACAGAGCCTCATGCTTAGTTTATCTGTCCACATTGGTACTATTAATGATGAGACACTGTCGCCCTGTTAGGAGGGGTCACTGACATGATGTTCAGGTTCAGCCACGACTCTCTCGTCCATAAAACAAAGTCATGTCTTCTGTGTGTGTGGCCGTGAATGTGTGCACATTCACAAGCTTGCTTGACTTCTCCACATTGATACCAGATGGCCCTTCCCATCATGGCCAATGGAGGAATTCAGTTGGCAAGACCCCTTCTTGTTCATGGTCAGTGTGTGTGTGTGTGTGTGTGTGTGTGTGTGGGTGTGTGTGTGTGTGTGTGTGTGTGTGTGTGCGTGTCCCTGTGCCCCTCCTTTCCTACCACACACTGACCTATTTGTATTCTGGGCAGAGCAGATGAGGCTCCAGGCCCACTGCCCTGCTCCCCTCTAGCCCGTCCCCTCGGGAGGGCATCTGTGGGTCTGCACTGGGCAGATAGGGCAAGCCCATCATGGCAGCACTTTAAAGACCACCTCACTGGTCTGCAGAGAGGCAATGTGTTTGGATTTCAGTGTTGGGGCCTCTGTGCTTGAATGCTGAGAAGTATCTCCTTCCATTTCTTTGTCTGTGGCAGTGCTGTCTCGTTTTCCGACCATAGTTCTGATGACAAAATAAATCTCCTGACTCTGCTGTGAAAGCTCTGAAAACTCATGGTGAAGTGGTAGCTCACGATGACAAGTAATTGTATGGAAACGCATCTGCTGCAACCTAGATCTTTTCTGCAATACATTTAAAAGATAAACCAATAATTGAGAGACAGTGAGTGCTGTTTAGACTCTCCATCTCACACTGATTAGTCACTCAGAAGGGGCACATCTCCATCCTCTCTGAGATCATGCGTGGTCAGCCCATATGTGTTGCATGAGTGTGCGCGCATGTGTGTATATTTCAATTCAAACTTAGACGGGCTCATTTGAAATCACCCAAGCGTATCTGACAGACCCCTATTTTTAACCCCCCACCTCCACATCCATTCACCCTATAAACATTATTTGTGGATTTGCAGTTATGCACATATATTCAGAAGCTCACACACAAAAGAGCGTGTGTGCATGTGTGTGTATATGTATGTGTGTGTGTGTGTGGGAGTGTGTGTGAGTGCGTGTGGGAGTGTCTCTCCACACACACAGAGCCATAAAGGAATGCAGAGTGGTATAATCACAGCATCATCAGCTCTGTCCTCTGAGAGAGCGGGCCAATAATGCCCTTCTAATTGAATAACTTATCCACAGCTATTTCCCAGGGGGCCGAGCTGCAAGGCACTGTCGCCGAGAGAGGGGGCAGATGGTGCTGAACAGAGCAGATCAGCATCCTCCAAGTACCACAATGTAAGGTGGAGTTAGGCAAACACATATAATCACACGGTACAGCAGAACCACTCTCAAAGGCAGCAACTTTTTGTTTTTGCCCTTTTTATTTTACATTTTCCAGAAAATAAACTAATGCAGATCGCTATACACAGAACTAGCGCATGTGGTAATTAACCAAGCTACGAGGCACATAAATGTATTAAAGCAGATCGGTGTGGCTTCGCTTCCTTTTTTACGCCATTGCTGAATCTCACTGTGTGTGTCGATGAGAGCAGGGCTCCCTTCTTATGTGATGCTGAAAAGCTTGCTACATCCCCAGCCTGGGGGTGAGGATAATTCCCCCTAAGACCTCCCAAATTCTGGCTCCTTGTTCAACCACCCTTGGGCTCACTACAGGGGGCAACTATACATTCTGTTTCCTCTCCCATCAGACACCATGCCTCCCTCGGAGAGAAAACACACACATGCTGTACATGATACTTTCCAAGTAGCATTGTTGCCTCTATCACTGCCGCCCGCCCTCCCCCCCTACACACCCCCAAATGATACTGTCACTGTGGGAAGAAAACATATCTTCAGACTCATGGGAGTGTATTTGTTGCTCCTACAGTACTAACCTTATAGTAAGTACAGTAAAAACAATGCCGCATGTTAACGTCACAGTTGTGCTCAACTGAGATCTTGCATCCTGATGATTTGATACTTTTTTTTCCAACTAACTTGCTGAAACCCTCTCTGGTGAGCTGTACCTCATCAGCACGCATGATATCTACCCAGGTCAATACCTTTATACCCACAAGCGTAGTTGAAGTCAATGGAATTTTTATTAGGAAACAATAATGGGGGTGGGTGACTGGGTGCGAGGTAGAGAAAGAGAGAGAGCGAGGTGTAGGGAGAGGTAGTACATTGATTTACCCTTCATAGTTCGTTGCACTACATTTACCCAGCAGAGTGCTCAAATTAGTGCCCTCCAGCTCTCTCCCAATTAGTTTCCACAGAGACGAGGTGTAAAGCCAGTCACTGGCCTCATTACCTCTCCTCTCCTCCCCTCGCTCCCCCACCCCCAGCCCCCACCCTCTGACTAAACCTTCCTCCAACTCTTTTTTTTTTCTCTGTTTCAGTCCTCGCTCCACAGCCTTTATTTGTGCACTCTCTGTCTGTCTCTCCATTTCAACATTTGTGTGTATTTTCCTCTTGTTCAAAGTGTGAAGCAGACTGAGGCGAGTATATTCAATCTCTAGGAACATGGTGTGGGGTTGGCTGGGAGACTCAAATACCTGATGAAGAATAGTGGATGTTTCTGTTTTGTCGCTGTGATTCTGTGGAGCTCCCTAGTTCAGCACAGTCAAGGATACTGTATGAATCTCCCTGCTAATTCAATGCAGAAATCCATTCAGCCATTCTTTTATTTTTATTCAGACCTTTAGTGAAACATACACTTAAACATATGTTAACTCTTTGTGGTCAACAAATAAGCATGCAAATGGTTTTATTGAATTATGTATTTGCCATTTGGGTCATCACATCCACTTTATTTTTCTGGGCTTTAACAGGGTTTTTTTCCCTGCTTTTTCAACTAACTGCAGAATAGTTTTTTAATACTTTAACAGTCTGTCTGATCAGAGCATTTTCTCAGCTGTGAGGTCTTTGCTCTGTTAGCATTTGAATATCTGTGGGTGTCTTTCGTGGCTAGATTAGGTATAGTGGACAGCTGGGGTCAAAGATTTGCACATCATTTCGTAGTAGAAGTCTGTTAAATTGCGAAAGAAGGTCCTGGGTTCGAATCCAGGCGGGGGCCTTTCTGTGTTTGCATGTTGTCTCCGGGTACTCCGACTTCCTCCCACATGCATGTGGTTAGGTTAACTGGTAATCCTAAATTGATTGTAGGTGTGAATGTGTTACCATTGCGATAGATTGGTGACCTGTCCTGGGTGTATCCTGCCTCTTGCCCTATGACAGCTGGGAAACCCTCCAGCCCAACACTGACTCTGAACTGCAGAAGAAGATTGATTGATGGATCTCCTTTTGACACATGGGGCTTGAAATAGCACTGTGACATTTGACCTCCCATTATGCATCACCTAGACTACCTGGCATTTCATATCCAACGACTATCATCATGCTATCACAATCAGCTTGACCCAAACACCTTCACACTGACATTGTCCAGAGGTTCAAACTTTATTATATCGTAGGGTCTAGACTGAAATTCGAAAGCAGTGAGACATTTTTATATGAAAATTTAGCCTGTCTAAAAATAGAGTCAATTTTCTCACTAATACAATAGTTGGAGCACTTGTGGTAGATCCTTAACCTTGGAACAGGAATTTTTTTTCCTACAAAAAAGCAAACACCTTTCCCTGTCTGATCACACCCCCAGCAATTTCTCCTCGCCTCCCTCCTCCTGTGTAGAAACCCAGAGAGAATCTGGGTGAGGTGTCAAGCCAGTGTACTGCCTGCAAACAAAAGCCGCCCTGTCCACCCCAGACCCAGATGTTCCTTATTGATCCCCCTGTGGATTTGGCTGAATGTAACCGCGCCGTAATTTCTCTTTCTCTCTCTCAATCTTTCCGTCTCGCTCTCTCTTTCTCTCTGGCTTACACTGTCTGCATAAGTGTTACTCTCTGCTAATGCGGTCATGTATGGAAGGTCAAAGGTGTAAGTGGTGTTTTCTCCTCTTAAGTTTACACAGTAACAACCAGCAGTGTGGGACTTGTAACCCACTCCCTCTCATTCTGTCTCTCCTGCCTGCTATCCTTTCTCCTCTCCAGCCCCTCTTGGCTGTTTCTGGTTAATAATGCAGCATGCCTCACTGTCTGATGTTGCATTGGGTTGCTGTGGCACCACAGAGAAGCTGTAGCAGAGAAGCTGCAGCGTCTCACAGAAAGGGAGACGCTGCAACTGGTTGCCAAGGAGTTGGTTTCGGGGAGGAGGTGAGTAAGGAGAGGGAGTGTAAAGCAAAGGTCTGGCAGAGACAAGAGTAAGAGAAAACAGCAAAAACAAAGAGAGTGAGAGGAAACAGAGCAGGAGGGTGAAAAGAGAGTTGGGGGGGGGGAGCAAGTCCAGCCATAGCTCCTACAATTTCACACTGTACAAATCTTCCTCATAACGATAAAAACAGACAAAGCAGGTGAAATATTACTGAGAGCAGGTTTAGCGTAAGACACAGCATAACACTGGTGTAATGTGGGTTGCACAGTGGACTCGGTAGGTTTATTGTGTGGATTATACAGATGACATAAAAAAAAAAAAACGGATATAAATATGCCTTGAATCACCAAAGGAGGTGTTTGGGTTTACACTTAAGTTTCTTTGTAAATTCCTATGTTTTCCTACAAGAAAATAAAAACCATGGAGAAATAAGATGTACAGTTTGCGGGTTGCATTGTGGGCGGAACATGTCATTCATAGGCTCCACACTGAATATTTATGTCATTACAAGCATAGATATGGTTCCTGAAGGAATTGATGGACTGAGCCCCTTGTCAGTGTTTCAGTTAAAGGTATTTCCCTGCAACCACCAGGTTTATAGCGACGTGCACACACATGTTCACATATACAGATCCACCATAACTGCTTAAGATATAAGTAAAAGCTGACTCTACGCCTTCAAGCCTCAGCACAATATTTTTGCCGTACTTAATCTGATTCTGTAGCAAGGGTAACGCAGGCAGGGTTGTGTCAGAGATGTCTCTTTTTTACCAGTGAGATGCTCCTACATCAATGAGATTGTCTTTATCTGCCTGCTTGCAGCTTGGGCTCAGATTCTGCCCTCTATATACGGGTGCTGGGTTGTGGGAGGCATGTGGGCGAAGGTGCGTGGCATCCGGCCTAATGCACAGCCTGGAGAGAAATACTAACACTTCATATTCACTGTGACTTCAACACCGCCACAGTTGAGGCTCTCACATTTGGATAGAGATTTTCAGTGAATGAGTCACAGGTTTGAAAGATATTCCATGGGACATGGTCTTCTAATTTAGTTGTGGTGTAAAATGAAAAGCTGATTGCAGGCATCCATGTTGTGTTGTCAGCTACACAAGTGAATAGTGCGCTTAGTGTCATCTATCTTAATATAAAAACACAGTTTATAAAAGTCTTGCCACAAAGTGCTCCTCCTCAGACCTCAGGGTTGCCTTGTGTTTGACTCAGGATATTCCCCGCTGCACCACATTCCACTGTTGTTCCGTTATTCTGGACAGGGTCCCTGCCTCTTCCTGCCAAAACCCTCCCATAAACACACATCCAACCCTGAAGTCCTCACTCTGCAGGGGGCATTCCAGAAGTGTTTAGTTTTCTGAGCCTTCCTCCACACTCGAAGACATACACGTACATATGCAGACACACTGTGCTGGTACCTTGCCCTAAAAATAGGAAAGGGAAAACTCACTAGTGCTTTTGAGACTCCAGCCGAGCATACAACAGGAATCATTATAACTCCAATTGAGTCAATTTTATGCACTTTTAGGCTGTATAATTCCAGTAGTACCTAATGCTATTGCAGCTAGTGACCCACATGGGAATCACAGAAGTGTCACTTCCTTTCTAAAGTGGAGTTCCATTATCATTGTGCCCATTTTTTTGGCACTCTGAGGTCTGATGAAAACTTTGGAAAGTTAAATGGACACAAACCTCTTTTTAAGGCAGGAAAAAATGGGAAACATATGCTACGCCTCTTCAGATTGGAAAAATCCTTCCAAAGTCCAATAATCTTCCTGCATTTAAGAGTGTAGGCATCCCCTTCAGGACAGATCTTTGGATTTTTTTTTGTTTGTTTGTTTGTTTGTTTGTTTTTTAAAGGGATGTGGTTCTTAAGCAACTGGTGGGATTGTTTACATGCTGAAATGCCCATTTGATTTGTTAGGTGGGGAAGGCCCGGCTACAATTAAAAATTCAGTGGACTGCAAAAATATTTCCTTCCACATAGCCACACAATATCCAGGCTTTTTCAAGGCTTTGAGGAAAGGCAGTTGAAATAGGAGAGGCTTGAGCTAGGTCTGTTGCCTTGGAAACATGGATGATTTATACAGTTGACACTTTCCTGTTTGATTTTGAACCCCTGATTTTTGTTTGTTATTTTTGGCTTAATTTAAAAAAAAAAAAAAAAAAACCCTCTTCCTCAACCTCAAGGCAATGAGGTCAAGGCAAGATGTGAAGGAGAATTCATAAAGTGACAGTGGTGCTCAGATGATGTGACCACACCCAGACACTGATATATCTGAAACAGACTACAACCTTCTGAAGACGGTCTACAAAAGGTGCATCTTAGACACTTCTGCATTCTTACCATTTTGTTCCATGCAGGATATAAAAACTGTTAAAAGTGTAACTTCATTACAGGGGCTGGAGTTTTAAAAAGGAGTATAGGCTGGTGAAATAAAATGGTTGTAATGAAAATAATTGCCCACCGTGCTGTGTGACTCATATTTTCACTTTCTGCTAAAGAGACGATCCCATTTAACCCTTGATTTTATTAAGGCTCTTAGCATCTGAGATTGTAATGTAAAATTGCTTCATGATAAACCACAAAAGCTTTTAATATAGTAACATTCAAATGATAGCTGATTCTCAGCGCCGATAGTGTCTGCTTCATTTTTTCTCATCATTTTAAGCTTGAATTCTACACACATTACAAAGTGTTTTTTTTAAGCTAACACACGGGGATGAGAAAAGGAAAGTTTTCACAGCACTCTATGCAACCCTGTGAAAAACCGAGTACACCTCATAATAGCTTATAGAACAACTTTTGGCGGCAGTGACTTGAAGTAATGATTTTCTGTATGACTTTATCAGTCTCTCACATTGTTGTGGAGGAATTTTGTCTGAACCTTTAGTTGTCGGTCAGTCAGCCTCACATTTGACTCTAGAATACTTTGGTGCTCATGGCTCATGGTGAGGTGTCCAGGTTCTGTGGCTGCAAAACAAGCTCAAATCATCATCCCTCCACCACTGTGCCTGACAGTTGGTATGAGGTGTTTGTGCTGATATGCTGTGTGTGTTTTTTCACAAACGTGATGCTGTGCATTATGGCCAAACATCTCCACTTTGGTTTCATCCGTCCAAAAGACATTGTTCCAGAAGTCTTGTACTCAGTTCAGATGCAGCTTTGCAAATCTAAGCCATACTGCGATGTTCGTTTTAGAGAGAAGAGGCTCTCTCCCAAACAAGACGTGCTTGTGCAGTCTTTTTCTGATTGTACGGTCATGAACTTTAACATTTAACAGGCTAACTGAGGCCAGTAGAGTCTGAGATGTGGGTACTGGGGTTTTGTGTTTTCCCTGAGAATTGCACGATCAGACCTTGGGGTGAATTTTCTGGGATGTCCACTCCTGGGATTATTGTGGCATTGTGTTAATTCACACCTGGCTGCTGCTTACCCTCTTAATTCCCATCAAAGCAGTAAGGGTGTGTTTATTTTTGACCACAGGACTGCATCGAGTCTTGCGGAAACTTCCTTTTTCACATGACGATATTGTTAAAAATAAAAAATTAATACACAATAGCGACATAATAGCATCAGATGGAAAACACGGCAGTAATTTAAATGATGATCCGCATCCCTTCTAAGTTTTGGTGAGCAGTCATGTTGTGGGATCATCCAATGTTTCTTTCAACGATAAGAAAAGAAGCACTAAAGCACCGCTCTATAGCATTTTAAAAACTCCACCTGTTCTTATCACTTTAATACTTCCAGGTCATTTCTCTCAGTTATAAACCTTCCTAAGCAAAAATGACTTTTCATTGACAACCCTTCACTGGACGATCACAGGATGATTCTGCACTGTGTGGATCAAAGACAGTCGGTACTGCAGGTGACACAGATGATGTCTCGGTTAATGAATGAGTTTGATGTCTAATAGGATGCCTTGTGTGGCGTTACATGTATAAAGAGAATATCAGTGAATTGTATGTCTTTGGTCTGAGATGAACGCACGTGATGACACGATGAGCTTCCTCTCAAAAATAAAGAGGTTTATTAAAAAGTCTGCGTGTTCCACTAGCGATGGCAAGTATCCAATTATATCAACATGCTTCTTTAATTCATATTTTGGTCCCACAAATTTTTGGATGATATGAATGATTCCAACATCAGATTTACTGACAGCTGGTGTTTCATCTGTCACTCGACTTCACAAACGAAGCCCCGGTGGAGCTATGACGTCCAGAACTTCGATTGAGAACAGTTGTTAAATAGCTTTTTGATTTTCTCTTTCATCCAAAGATGGAGATGTTGTGTTGAAACATTCCCTCACTTCTTATCACTGCCTCAGGTTTCATTGGCAGTTTTACACTGTCAGCTATCATTCCCCATGAGGCAACTGGCAATATTCCAGCACATGTTACTTAGCTCTATCAGTAGCACACATTTAAAATACTTGGTGCCTTTTATCAGTTGAGACAGCAAGCATTAATTACATGTTGTCTATTTCCATTTATATAAGTTAATTTGATCTTTACTAATTGGTGACACTTTGTGACAAAAAAAAACATTTTTTTAGACACATAAAGAAGGTAAGAGTAAAAAGTTTTAACCACCTTAGCACTTTTCCCCTCAAATCTGTATCAGTGCACATACTATGGTGGCTAGTGTGTGTTCACACAAACTCTTGAGATGTTCCCATGTGAACTCTGGACATCAATTATTCAGTTCGATCACCTAGCCTCCTTACTGTCTCCATCTTACCATTTCTCCATGCTGTAGAAGGACCTGCTCTGCTGTACAGCCAGTCAGGGATGGAGGGGGTGGGGGGGTTTGCAGCCCTGTAGATAGCCTGACTGGAGCCAGAAGAGGCCTGGAACAGGAGTGTTCATTAAAGTCGCCCCAAGAGCACAGGCAGAGGAGAGGATAACAAGACCCTAGGGTGGCTGGTGTGGGCCCTCACTCCTCAAAAACCATAAATGTATTCCCCTTCATCCAGACAAATCCAAAGTCTACTGTGTCAGCAAAAATACACACACACATCCACCTTTGCTGGAAGAGTGATTCCTTGTTTTGTTTTGTTTTTTCTTAATATACTTTTTACAATTTGGAATATTTTATATGGAAAAAAAACTTTACAACCTATTATTTTAAATATGATTACTTTTACAATAACATATTAATCAGCAAGCTGACTGACGAGGGATGAGAATACAGTTACTGTATGGAAGACTTTTGAAAAGCAGCCAAAGATATGTTCAGATGTGTTTTAAAAACACATACTGACACTATACTAATCCAAAAAAATTTTTTTTTTTTTTTTTTTTTTTTAACACTGTGATGTGATGGCAACCTGTCCAGGGTGTCCAGGCCTTTTGCCCTCTGTCAGCTTGGATAGGCTATGACTGAAAGGAATGAAACAATGAAACAAGACATAAGATAGTTTGATAAGAAGAGATACCACACACTCAATACCTCCAAGTTCTCCGAGTACATAACTGATGGCTGCCAGCCGGAGTCATCAGGAGTATAACTGGGAAACCCATTGGCTAGTCTGCTGACTATCTGCCTCTGGGTCCAACTGCTAATTTTATGTGCTTCAGGTGCAGCCAGCAGATATCTGGGCCAAGCCTTCCTGTTCTGTTTCCTGGCCAATGTTTAAAATTTTTAAAAAAACTAATAAAAAGTGAAATCATAACCAGACCATAGCCAGTGGTTCAAGGTTGTATCCTGTCAAAAGTAATTCCTTTATTGACAGTCAACCTGCATGCAACCAAAGCCTGCTCAGATATTGTATGACAGAAACCAGAAAAACCTTCCATACCAAAAATGTTTTCCCTTTGCTGCCGATGCTGAATTTTCATATGCAGATATTTATTAATGCAGGTTTAAAGCAGGAGGCTTTGCTTGGGTTAAGAAAGCAGAAATGGCAGTGACAGCCTAACTCTGTCCAGCACCTGTAAAGCCCACCAACTTGTTATCTCATTTGTTAAAAGTGTACTACTACTACTACTACTACTAATAATAATAATAGTAATAATAATAACATCAACTATTCACACAAGGCTAATCTGCCAAATCACTTCTTGGTGAGCACCAGTTGCCAAGCAACCAGCAAAAACTTCAAAAAGTTACTGGTCCTGTGAAAACTGAAGCACTGGTTGGTAAATGTTGCAACCTTTGAGACGATGTTTCTCACCGTTTCCCATCTTCATGCTAAGTTATCCCACATGATGTATAAAACTCTCAGCAAGCACCAGTTTCTGTGTCCTCATGTGCAGGCACTGCAGTGTGGTGGGTAAAATGTGATAAATGAAGAGGATGATGGCTATGTCTACAAAATATACACAGTTTTCCCCTTTCTATTTTCCATAAAATGATCTGGTTAAGGAAAAATAGCTAAATGTGTTTTTAAACCAAGTTGTTGACTGCTGGCTATTGATTAACTCTCACCTCTGTGGGTATTGGCCAGAGGTGGGGAGAAGCATTTAAAAGAGCAGTACACTGAATTGCTCCTGAGGTAGCCTGCTCTGACTGACATTATGTGTCTCTGGAGTCTAACTGCACAGAGCTGTTGTTCTCCCTTGTTTGCCTGCCTGGCCTGTTGGACCCCTTACCATGTCTTTCCAGAAAGACCCCCAAGCGATCTTGCATTCAGACAGGCTGAGCAGCAAGCTGAAATTAAAGCTGTTTCGCTGTGGTTAGTTAAATAGTTGGACAGTGAGAGCATTGGGTGGCCCTGAGTCAAGGCTGAGGCTGTCTGGGCTAGTGAGTGGAAATATCAAAAAAGGATAAAGCATTGAGGAAAGGAGAAGGGAACATCCAAACTAAACAAGCGGAGGAAACTATTAAAGCGACCTGTTTAAAAGGATCTTCGGATTTTAGAGACGGAAAACTACAAAGTATGTGTGGATGTATTCTGTAACACGGAAAATCGATTACATTTACTGTCACTGTTCACTGCCTGCTGCTATTGCTGCACAGTGGTAAGGAATGCATTACATAAGATGATAAGATACTCACTCAGCAAGGCAAATACAAAGAATGTTCAATGGTCATCTAAAAGAGAACAGAGAAGAGAGAGTGAAAGTAGCAAATATACTTCCAGTCCCATTTTCTACAGCTTCAATATGAACCCAGTGTTCATCAGCCAAAACATGTAAGGGTTTTTTTTTTTCCAGTAACTGTGATTAGTTGGTCATAATACAACTAAAAGTGCTGACCATGTTGTGGTCTGAGTGTTAGATGGCCTACGGCTGGACTCTGGCAACAGAGTTGGAGGTGTTTGTTGAATTATGTAACCGTTCAGTATAAATCTAGGCTAAGGAGCAAGGGGCGGATCCACGAGGTTTTTCTACCCCCCGTGAACTGCTGGGTTTGACCACAAGTACAACCCACATTCTTGAGCCTCTGCTGGCTGCTTTTCACGAAACATGGGGGAAAAAAAAAAAAAGAATCAAACCACTTCGACCTTGTCAGCAACGAGTTTTCTGACAGATGATTTTGTCCTCAGGCTTCAGGTCTGTCATCCAGAACACATGCTCAAAGTATCGTGTGTGATCATAATCGCAATACTGCTTCGCCTTTATTTTCTATTTTTATGTGTGTTGGATGACATACAAAAGAAACATTTTTCCTAATGTTTCCAGGCTACAGTGAATTGGCCATATATAATGACTGGAATGGAAGAGAGAAAATGCCTAAGCCAAGTTCCTTTAAATCCACAGGGGTTCACGCAGCATATGGATCAGTCCTCCAAGAGGAGCAGGAGCCAAGACATCTGTGTGACTAGTGGAGACTGATCCCGTCTACCAGAACACTGGGAATCGGAAAACCAGGGTTATCTGGTCACATTGCATATCATGGGTGTATATTTTCTGCACAACTGCCTCACTGGCATCCAAGTGCTCTGTGTCAAATTCACAATGCAGTATGAATAATATAACCTAATTAGCATGTACCGATACACATTTGTGAGATGGAACTTATTGTGAACTAGCATTTATAATCATATCTGGAACTGTGCAGGAAGAGAAGCACTTAGTGACAGTGAATCTTCCCCTACACTAATCTACTCTGTGTGGAGTTTCTCATTATCCACTCTCCACTGTGTTCCTGTTCAGTGGGGTCTCTGTGCCCAGTCAAGAGTGCCACTCGCCTGAGGGTAAAAGGATGATGATGGGGATGACAAGAGGAGCGGGGCTTCACTGTTTCTCTGCATTATGTTTTACACATGCAATAATGTTGTAAAAGAAGAAGATAATTTCATCATGATCCACCATGCTTGTGGGGTGAGTAAATCAAAGATTTTTGCAGTAGTGGACAGATATCTGGAGACACATTAAATTGCACTACTCATTCAGAGCCACGCTAAAGTTTTTCAGTACATATGCAGGTTTATTTGATATTTTTTGTATATCCTCCTGGATATACAAGAATATGTCTGAAGGAGGAGCTTGTCTGAGGAAGTGGGCCCTAAGCTTGATCAGAGCTGTTATATTGGACTGAAGTCAGGTGTGATCCCTTTTACATTTACTTACAGCAGAACCCTCGGCTATCTAAATTCATATTTAGACAGCCCAGTATTTTCTCCCAACTCTGTCCTAATATATTAAGTTTTATTAAATAGTAGGACACATATTTACTGTTTAGAGATTTTAAAAAAGCATCAGTTGGTGTCAGCCTGCCTGCCACCTGTTAAGTCTACAATAAACTGCAATACAAGTGGAGTAGAGTAAATATTTTACAGAGTTTCTACAGTGAAGATATAAAGTGCACGTATGCATGACGAGTCGGTGTTTGTACATCCAGGAGCGCACAGGAATGGAAGCTTGTGTACTTACATGTGTGACCTCCTGTGTCCTAGAATGTTGCCTCCACCCAACCACACCCCCGGTACACACACACACACACACAAGCACACACACACACACACACACACACTCACGTATTCCAACCTAGACAGGCCAGGTTGCCAGAGCTACACAAACTCCCACCCATTAGCGGCAGGATTCCAGGATAACCATGGCAACCAGTCTCTCACCCCCGAGGAGACGAGCAGTAGAACTGAAAGGCTCCATTCAATTTCCACATCCCAGTACAGCACACACAAAAGGACACACATGCACTCTTTTTCGCACACTAACACACACTCACCGACAGGCACAACTCGCACGCGTTCACACAGACACACAGACATGGACACGTCCAACGCAACCCACTTGCTCTAACAGCCTCGCAGTCACTCCAGCCTTCCCTGCCTGCCTCCACTGGGGTGAGTGGGAGCTTGTTAGAGAGACCGCACACTACATCCTCTCACCCACGGTCCTCAACTGTACATACACAGCACACGAGTGAAACATTAATTACACCTCACTCATGGTGATTAGACACACTGTTAGAGGAAGATGACAGACTTTATTGTATGCACAAAGATGATCTTTCTCTACCCCGGAGGCTTTAAAACATCTTATCAAGAACTGTACTAGGTTATATCATCTGAGTGCATCCGGCATGCGCGTTCTTGTCCCCCCCACACCCCCACCCCCACCCACTGTTATGTCACACAGCAAAATACAAGGAGGTGAGAATCGTATCATGTTGAGTAATTTTTGTTGACACCTCTTTGAAATATGTAAAATTAAAGTTATATGAGAGGGAAAAGTGTTATGTGATGAGACAGAAGTGCCTCCACTTTATAGGCTAATAAGGATGTAGTTACGATCGCTGATGAAACCTCCATCCCACTTGAACGAGAGCAGCGTGCTCCCCAAGACAGTGCTCACTGGGTTTAACCAAGAGAAAAGGTTAATGACACACACTGGGAAATCAACCTCTAAGCATCACAGATAGCATCAGAGAAATTGATAGTGAGGTATAGGTGGAAAAGAACTGGTAGAAATAGGCAGTGTGAGATGATAAGACCCTGAGAGAGAAAAAAAAAAATGAAGACACGAGAAGGCAGAAAGAGACAGTCATAGAAATATAAACGACTGACAAACAGCTCCAAAACACAGGGTGTTGATTATCTCCTGTTCACATTAGAGCCCACACAGACCATTAGATGTGAGCCCAGCCTGAATCAATTTGGAAATTATCTATTCAAGAAAATCTTGAGTGGCAACCACACAGCACTCAGCCTTTTACCAACATAATGCAGGTTGTTTTTCTGTCATCTTAGAGGCAGAAAGTGGGGAGGTGAGGACGTGCGAGAGGGCTGCAGCGTCTTGGATGGATGGACAGGTGGGAAGAGTGGCAGAAATGGGGTCAGGAACTATTCTAAAAGGGTGTGGTGGTGGTGGTGTTGTTTTGGAAACAATGTAGGAGGGAGGAGAAAGGTCTGGAACAAGGGAGGGAGATGGAGGAAGTGTTCGGCAAGGCTGGCACTAATGACGGGTGCGCCCAGGGCCGCGCAAGTACAGCTGTCTCCCCTCCCAACTTCAGCAATGTCAGATCGGCATAATAAAACCCACTGTGTTGGTCTGTGCTCGCAGCAACAGCTGGGTGGTTCAGTGTTAGAAAATAACAGTGAACAAGGGAGAAAAGAACAGCGATAGCAAATCATCTTTGTGTTGAACTTGTTGACTTTCTCCCAACAATTCCCAGGCAGGCTACTAGTATAGTTTAGAAGGGAGCAAATGTTGGTGAACACTTCATTTTTATTGGCAGCCTCTTCTTGGACAAACCTCTCTGCTTTGATTGGGCTTCCAAAGGATGATGTCAGAAAGTGTCCAGAGTGCTGTGAGTCACACATATGCACGCTCTACCCACCACCTCATCTCTTTTTGTCTTTTTTTTTTGTGCCCTTCGTGGCCTCGTGAAAAGGATGTTCGTACAAACATAATATGATGTCAGACATACTTCTCCATCCTCGTGTCACACCCGGTCCATTATCGCTATTGCCGTACACCCAGGTCCTGCAGGGCTTAACCCTGAACACAGGAAGCTCAAGGATCGCCTCTGCAGAACTTGATCCTTACATATTATCTGCACTTTTATTTGATGGACCTACATGTAGGAGGCTATCTGCCTGTCTGACTCACTCCTTGTCTGTCTGACCACCCCCACCTTCTTGCCTGCCTGCACTCTCATTGTGTCTCTCGCTGTCTATTTCTCCTCCTCTCCTGCTTGTGTTTGTCTTAATCATTGCTGGGGTGATGTGGGCCAGGCACAGCCACTGGATAATGTGATTAGAAGGGGCTCAGGCGCAAAGTCTCTACTCTGATCATTTCAGTCACCTGGGACTTAAGTCACATTTGTTGGGTGGAAACGAGCCCCACTAAAATCTTCAGACATGTTACTTACGGTGTGTGAGCTTCATGTCTTTGTTAGCCTTGTTTTCTAAACATGTCTAGATTCAGAGCAGGGGCCAAAAGGGAATAAGGGGTTGGGCATGGGCAGCACGCCTGTTGTAGTTTAGAGTGCATGTGTGTGTACATACATATAAATCTGTGATTCCCTTGCTTCCGAGGAGACTGCGTTTGTTTTTCGGGCCTCCAGAGGCTCCACAGATGAATGAAGCATTGGATCAGGTAAGCCAGGCGTTATTCCCCCGGCATGTGCTGCAGTTGGCCATGGGGAATTTTTTGATAGTGTGTGCCAGGCCGCTGGGAGAGAAGGTGAGGAGAGGAAGAGTGGCTCTTGTCAGGAAAAAAAAAAAAAAAAAAGATGAAAAGGGTTTAGATATGACAGGCGTGTCATTAATCGCAAGATTCTCCAGGCAGTATTTGTGTATCTACCTGCACTCAGTGGAAGGAACCAAAGGAATGGACTGGACTAGCCAAGGGAATAAGAGTGTGAGTGTGTGTGTGTGTGTGTGTGTGTATGAGTCTTTAGTTCTGTGTTTCTGCTGCAGCTTCATTATTGCCCTATTCACTATTCCGTCTGTCGTTCCTGGCTCTGGCCGGGTACCATCACCCCCTCTGGCAGCTACATCCATGACAGGTACAGAGGGAGAGAAAGCACTCTGTAGGAAGCAAATCTGTCACAGTGCTAACTAAAACATGTCATTGTGGTAGTGCTGTGTGTCTA
Source organism: Archocentrus centrarchus (assembly GCF_007364275.1). Classification (NCBI taxonomy): domain Eukaryota; kingdom Metazoa; phylum Chordata; class Actinopteri; order Cichliformes; family Cichlidae; genus Archocentrus; species Archocentrus centrarchus. Next base: position 24,764,488 of record NC_044366.1, on the reverse strand, counting down.
GGTGCACTCATGTGCATGCCCGTACATTGTGGATAGCTGATTGGAATTTAGGCTGTTATGTGGAAGAGTTTATTTCATAGCTTTGGAGAAAGAACGAGCTTTGAAAGAGCTGGAACAGCCGGTGTGTCTGTAAAGTGGGGAAATGGGGGGGGGGGGGGGGCAGAAATCAAGGCACAGCTGAACTATGAGACACTGCGAAATGTGTTCACGTCTGTGAGTCTGTGTGTGTTCCTGTCCTCTGGGGAGCCAACTCCTCTCTCTGGACTTGACTGAGCCCACCTGAGTCTCTCTCCCACCCCTCCAGCTGTTTCCTTCGCTACCCCCCAAAATCTTCCCGCGTCACCCGCAATCTCCATCCTCCAAACTCACCAGCTGACAATCTCGGTCTGTGTCTACAAGCCCATTGCCACTCAAACAAGCCCTATAACAGCATTACTGCAGTGGTGCAATGTTTGGGGTATTTTTTTTTTTTTTTTTTTACCTGTGAATGTGTGAATATAATATTGATGTGATTACCATGCAGCAAAGTTAAAGTTGAAGTCGGTGTTAATACTTTACACCGATGACTCCAGCCCTGTGTTTTCTACTGAAACAGCTCCAGCTTTTAGACTGCGCCACAAGCAGTGCAGTAAATTCCCATATAAGGCAGAAGGACCCTTTCTAACCTCCTTCCTCCAACCTCCTCCACTCTCTTCTACCCCTTCACTCTTTCAAAGCATCTAGCTCATACTGTCTTTTCCCCTTTTTGCTGAGATCTTGCTCTACTGCTCTTCAAACTCACACTCAAATGTCTTCTAAAGGGCTAGGACAACAGGTCTGCGTTGAATGGTTGTTTTTTGGTTTGAGTACCGACACTCAGCCGTACATTGCAGTACACTACCTGTCTGGACATCTGCATTGCTGCATTTTCTTCCATAGGCTCCACAGTACAGTAAAAATTACACCAAAGCTTCAGATTAAGCCTCACAAATCCAATGGGAGGGATGAGGAGAGTGGGAAGCAGAGTGGGAGGTAGAGATGGATTGAAGGATGAAGATAGTGAAGACAGAGAGAGAAAAAAAACACAAATAGAGCTGATAAGACCTTCGGCAGAGGAAGTGTCGTTCTTGGCCAATCCCCTGTGGACTCCCAGTATCCCACTCTTCCCCTGCTGCAGGATGTGTCCTCGTGTGGGAATACACAAGGAATGTGGCCCCTTTTGTTTAGTGTGCGATAGGCTCCTGGTTGGCGGTCATTTGTGTGTCTTATGTGTGACAAGCTCCAGGCTTGGCAGAGGCTGATCAGAGCAACACTCCACAGTCCTTTCTGGGTAAGACCCTCCTAGGAAAACAATGACTGGTTCTTGTGGCTGCTATCTTTCAAAGCCCCTCCTTGGCTCATGGAGCACTTGCTTGGCTCTCTGTGGGTTTTATTCATAAACTACGCATTAAACAAAGAGCTAAGAAGGCATCTATATCAGGGGTTACCAGTCTTTTTCTGTGGGTGTTAAATGAACTCAAGTGCCCCTTTGCTGACACCACCCGTCACGTTTCAAACATGTTCATTGAAAGTGATTTGAACTAGATGCTCAGAAGCATTTCAGTAATCTTTCCATACCACTGAACAGCTAATATTTAAGTTTCCAGCTAAATGGAGGTCTTTGAACCTCTGTCCTATAGTTTTAGCTAGTCATTCTTTTTTTTTTTTACCTTTATATTTATCATATCCTTTTCACTAAAACCCAATTTTTTAACATCAACCATTAACATGGGCATTTTCAAATATTTTTTTTTAAATATATATAATTTACAGTTATATGAAAAATAAAGTTTTCACAGAACTCTATGCAATCCTGTGAAAACTAAATACACCCCATGATTCAGTAGCAATAGCTTGCAATCTCTCACATCATTCTGGCCTACTCTTCTTTACAACATTGCTTCAGTTCATTGAGTTTTTGCAAGAATTTGTTTACACACACACACACACGTATCATCACATCACACCATTTCATTTAGGTTGAAGTCTAAACTTCGACTGGGTCCAGTGGCGGTCCTAGCCTGTTTGGCGCCCTGGGCGAGCATCCCCGCCGGCGCCCCCCCCCACACACACACACAATAGCGATCGCCGCACTACTACACTTGGGGGGGTAATGAGCGACTGCTGTGTGGTGTATGTAGCTTTCTGCCATGGTCTGACAGACAGGCTTTAACAGAAGGTCCCCCCACCATCACAGGCACACTCAGAATTTCTTTTAAATTTCCATCCATCCATCCATTCGCTTACGCTTATCCTGGTCAGGGTCGCGGGGGGGCTGGAGCCTATCCCAGCTGTCATAGGGCGAGAGGCAGGGTACACCCTGAACAGGTCACCAGCCTGTCACAGGGCCTTCTTTTAAATTTTTATTTGAAAAAACATGGAAGAAACTGAAATATTACACAGCTTCTGCTTACCTTTATCTTTGCTTGTTTCTCCTCTTCTTCTTTTCTCTTTTTCCTAAACTGTGCACCTGATGGCTTTGACCTTTTCCTTTCCATCTGCCACAATTCGCCACCACCACCGCCCATCCCCAGGGTTGTCAGATCTGACTGACAGTTGCCAGCCCAACACAACAAAACCTCCACTGAAACTCATGTTAATAGCACCAGGTGTGATATATATTTAAATATACAAGCTTTGGGTAACTTGTTAAAATTTTGGCTGCTTTTCACCATATTTGGTAGGTTTTTAGGAAGTTTTTATTGTAAAATTATATATCTATATAATTTTATAATTATATAGAAATATCTATATAATATTCCACCCCAATGTGTTCACAAGCTGCCCAATCTGGCAACACTGCGCCATCCACCAACATTTGTCCAAACTGTCTAGATTCGTATTTGTGTTATTTTTTTTATCAGGATTCGGGTTCACACAAATACTGTGATTTAATGACCATATTTACAGTATTATAAATGAAATTGGCTTTGTGTTCTATCAGTTGTGTGCATCTAATTTTATTAGACGCACAGATTCATTCTGTGGAACATGGGAGGAAAAAAAAAAAAAAAAGAGTCAGTTTTGCATATCTCGCAAAAGTTTTGCGAGATCCTGAGTTACTTTTGCGAGATCTCGCAAAACTTTTCAATATTAGGACATACACTTCGCGTTAATCTTGATATGGCAGTGTCCGTGAGGATGAAAGGTTTGGCGAGAGACTGCCAGCAAAAGTCGCCTTTATTTATAATTCAGCGGTTACTGTTGGCTGTAACCAGGCCCAAACTGTACAGGCATGAATGAATGAACCCGGCTGACAGTCTCACTCTCACGCCATCACTGCTTCACTCGACTCGCACCCCAGGCTGAGAGGAGAAGGGGGCGGGGCAGCGCTGTGTGTGTGACGATCGAGTGAAGCAGTGACAGCGAGACAGAGAGAGAATCCCCCGCCTGCCCTTTTTCTTCTGTTACAACCTGTCTGACCATGGCAGAAAGCTACATGCAATACACAGCAAGCAGAGGGCGCCCATTATCCCACAAGTGGAGCAGTGCGGTAGGCGTTGCTGCGGCGATCGCAATGCGTTGGGGGGAGGGGGGCGGTCATGCCGCCCTAGATGAAATGCCGCCCTGGGCGGCTGCCCATGTCGCCCATATCAGAAACCGCCACTGACTGGGTCATTGCGGCAACTTGATTCTTTTTTTTTTCCCCCTCTTTTCCAGCCATTCTGTTGTCGATCTGATGCAGTGCTTGGGATCATTGTCCTGTTACATGATCCAATTTCAGCCAAGCTTTAGGTGTCAGACAAATGACATATTTGACTCTATAAGACTTTGGTATACAGAGGAGTTCACGGTCAAATCAATGACTCCAAGGTGCCCAGGTCCTGAGGACCATTGTCTTGTTACATGACTCAGTTTTGGCCACACTTTAGCTGTCAGTCAGACAGCCTCACATTTGACTCTAGGATACGTTATGTTTCACTGCAAGGTGCCCAGGTCCTGTGGCTGCAAAACAAGCCCAAATCATCACCATTCCACCACCGTGCTTCACAGTTGGTATGAGATGTGCTGTGTTTGGTTTTCTCTAAACATGGCTCTGTGCATTATGGCCAAATCATTTCCACTTTGGTTTCATCTGTCCAAAGGACATTGTTCCAGAAATCTTGTGGTTTTTTCTAGGTGCAACATTGCAAACCTAAGTTGTGCTGCCATGTTCTTTTTTAGCGAGAATATGCTTTATCCTGGAAACACTTCAAAACAAGCCGTACTTGTTCAGTATTTTTTCTAATTAGAATCTCAGATGTAGCTCTTGGGTTTCTTGCAGTTTCTTTCAGCATCATATGGACTGAACTTGAGGTGAGTTTGCCAGGAGGTCCACTCCTGGGAAGATCGTGACATTGTGTTAACACACATGAATGCTCCAGACCAGCAAACTGACAGAATTTCTACTTTTACAGAGGTGCTCACACTTAATCAAGTGCATTTGATTAGTAGCATGTGGCTGCTACTTACCCGCTTAATTCCTATGAAAGCAATACAGATGGACTTTCAGAGGTCTGCGTGGGGTCCTGCAAAAACTTTTCATAACTGTAACCAGAACACGTAACATTATCCATGGCTTCCCCATATGTAAAGTATTTAATACTTTCAGCCATTTCTCCAATCTACGCTAACCCTTTCACAGTTGCTAACTCGTATCATGTGCAGTATGTAGCAGGCAAGTAGCCATGGCTGGTATTCGTTAATTTACATCAAATGGGTTTCATCAAACCAACTTGGTAGTATACCAGAGTGATATCTTCAACTCATTCAATAGTTGCCAGATCTAATAGATTTTATTATTTCATTCACTATATTATGGCTAATTCAGAAATGTACACTAGGCTGAATGTTTCTTTGCAAGACAACAATTCTAAGTGTGGATTTTTTTCACCCCACTGCAGAACTGTAGTTCTCTTCGCCCAAGGCGTTAACAAAAGAACAACTCCTGAAAGGTCTTTAAATAGACTCTCTAAAACTGTCGAAGCTTACCTTGGCCTTTTACGCAATAATACGTCTACACACAAAGACATTTGGGCTCGAGGCTACATCCTACACTTGGATTGCTAAAGGAACATGATTTCTTTATGAGAGCTTACTGTGCAGGAAAGAGATTCGGACATGAGTAAACAGAAAAGAAAAAAAAAAAAAAAGGCAAGATGAGGTTTATTGAAGAATTCATGACAGTTTCTTTGCTTCTTGGTAGCCCTCATGTTGACAGTCTTTTCTTAAAACACAGTAATACACGCACTATTCAGAAGTCAAGACTCAGTACCTGAACGTGCTATGCATTTGATATCAAAAAGAAGCTCTTATTATAACTCGAAATGAAAGAAACAAAGGCCACCTTAAACATTTGGCACAAAAAATAAACACAATGGGGAAAAAAAAAAAAAAATGCACCTTTTTTTTTTTTTAAAGCATATTTTTACTACCAATATTTGGTAACTGTTCAAGTTCTTGTCAGAGTAGAAACCAAAAGAATGCCAACAGATGTCACTTCATTTTGAATGAATTCATTTGCTTCTGGAAAACAATCACATCTTTGGTTCAGTGACCTATTTCTAAAGACTCCCAATTTCTGCTGTTAAGCAAAACACAGGCAAAAAAAAAGAGGCCGGGGAGCTGTGAAGAATGAATGTTTAAAATTATTTGTTTGATACGTTTTCCTTTCTTAACGGTTTAGAAAATCCCTGCTGTAAAAGGCGTGGCTATTTCTCTGCTATGTATGAAAAGCTTGGTGTGAATTTGAACAATATCACTTCATCAATTACAAGATCAGTTTTCAGCCCGACAGAGACCATCAGGCTGGATTCGTCGGCCTTGTGTGGAACATCTGCTGTGCACTGGGTATACGCAACTGCACAGGATTCCTAACACCAGCATACTGCATTGTCTGCCACAGAATATGCCCACATGTACTGACATTTGAAAATAAAAAGTGAAACAAACAAATGTGTCATCGCGACTTGTCACCAAGGACGGGAAAACAGACAGACAGACACTGTTTGTGAGTACTTTTTTCCCCTTTGATAGACATCACCTTGGTTTAAAAGGAAGGGTGATTTCTCAAAGTGAAGTCAAGCTCAGGACTGCTTTGCTTTCAATCAAAACTGGCGATGGTGAGTCAGACACAGGGGGTGGGATAAAACAAAAATAAAGAGGGAGCCAGGGACACTCTCTGAACTCATAAACTGTCTGTCCTTACAGGCAGCCAGTTCGCATCACAGTGTGTATGTGTGCCTATATACTGTATATATTATCCTGTATCAGGAGAGACTCACCACCAGTGAGAAGAACACTCAAGTGTATTTAAGTTCTTTTTTTTCCCCCTACTTTACTGCCTCCCTGCTCGCCTAAACACTTGAGTTTCAATGCAAACATGCTGGACATGTGACAAACAGCAAAGCACCTGCCACTGTGCGTTAGCTCTACAACAACAACACCAGCTACCTGTGTCAGGGTGAACTCACACACACTCACGCACACACACAAAAAAAAAAAAAAGATTGCATACAGACTTTTCTGGAGAGAAGCAAGTGATGTACATTCAGATCACTCCTCCACCTTGGTCTGTTATTCAGCGCCTGGGGAGTGTGAACTCTGCCTCAGTGTCTGATCTTTGTGCTAAAAGAAGGCGACACCGCGGTCAGTCACACAGGAAACAGAAAAGGCAGACAACCACACATCCTGCCTGAGCTTTGGAAGAAACACTTCCTCCTTAAAAGCAGCAAGTGCAAGTACTAAAGAGCTCTCACGTGAAGGCAGTGAGGCGATGCTGAGAGATAAACAACAAGATACTATATACGTATCTGCAGAAGTTTAAAGCCTAATATGGCAGATGTGTCCTCAGATGTATCTGCGGTGGGGGTGGGGGTGGTATGTTCACTGTGATCTTTGGAGAGAAGTTACATTCACAAAATTTTCAAGTGAATAAAAGAGATATAACAAAGCAGTGTCAACAGCCTGAGGCCACGCTTCCATCGCAGACACCGGGTTTGAAGACATCAGAAACAATGTGATCTCCGCTCCAGGATCAAAGACACTGCTAATGGCTATAAGTTGACCCTGAGGTCCAAAAGATTATTTGCCAACAGGCACCTTCTGTTCACTACTTTTGTAGTGCTACTGAGAATGAAGGTAGTGCTCCAAAAAAAAAAAAAAAAAAAAAAAAGATTTGCAGGAGCAGATCCATCTCTAACTTGTGTCAATCCAGAAAACTCCCATGATAACCAAAAAGATCTCAGAAGTGAAGCTCGGCGTGTATCTTGAATCACCTTCAAACTGGCAGTGAAATGGATGAGACGCGCAGTGGCTCCAATGCACTATGGGAACAGTCTGTTTGCTAATACAGTTGAAACCATCCTCCCACTACGCTATTATCTGCTGACAAATATCACATAGATATTTCCCTATACAGTCTGCACGTCTCCACTTCAGACAAAACACATTTAGAAAAAAAAAAAAAAAAAAGTGTAGCTCTCATACAACGGTACAACAATGCAGTGGAGCTCAGCAGCTTTCCACAAAACACAGTCTCCATTTGTTCATTTCAGTATCTGCCTGTGCGTCTGCCCACAGCAGCCAGCACCCTGGTTGCCATCAGGGCTTTTTGGCTGCAGTTTTGGCTTTCCCATTGGGCCCCGTTTTGATCTGGGTCATCTCCACATCTGTCAAGGCGTCAGGAGGAAGGCACGAGCGCATGCGTTCAATGGTTCTCTGGTAAGCTGCTCTCTCCTGCTCCAGAGAGCGAATCATGTGCTTCATTTTGCTCTCCCGAGAAAGGAAGTTCTCCATGCTCGTCTCCAGAGTCTGGATCTTTTGCCGTGCGGCCTGGAGGACACAAACACCATATCTTTGTATATACAGAGTACGATGCATAGACTAACATTTGGACAGAAAGAAGAAAAAAAATACAGACATTACAAATTCTCAGAACTAACCTAAAAGTCAGGACAGCTTGTAATCAGACTGCAGCACATAAGTGCTTTAAAAGTGAAATAAAATATTATTTCATTTCTTACAGAAACAGAAGCACTTGTTCAGTGTTGTACTAGCAGACTTCCAACACCATAGGTGTGAATCAGATGAGACAGGTACACGAGGAAATAAATATTTACTTAACATGTATAAATATGAAGACCATCAGGTGCGACTTTACTTTATAGTATCTGCAGAGCGTGCAGCTTTAAGTCCCTTTGTCTTCCACACATTTCCATTGTGGTTTTAACTTGTGTTTTAGTGCCATCTATAGGTAGTTTTAGGCACTACTACTGGCTTATAAGTCTCCGCACAATGACACTATATTAAAATGTTTGCCTCATAGTCACACTAAAGTAAAAGTAACACCCAGAGAAGGGGGCGGGGTTCTCACAGAAGATCAAAAAGTGATTTTGAACCTTCTCTTGCTCACCTGAAGTTTTTCCAGCAGCTCCATGTTCTGCTTCTTCAGCTGTGCATTCGTCTTCTCTAGCTTGTCAAGCCGCTCAGAGTCATCAGGCAGCGGTCCAGAATCTAACATCTCGTCCTGCAGAACGTGGTACTCCACTTCATATGCTTGCAGCTGCTTTGAGATGTCCATCTCCATTACCTGTCAATCCATAGACAGACACAGACGTCACTGAATGACAACTCATTATCATGCCCGGGTACGAAAACAGTGAGGTGAAGAAAAATGTGCCTGTATGGGGAGTCTTGTATTACATGTATTAGTTTGTTTAATAAGCTGGGACTGCACATCCTTTTCTGTACCTTAGCAATGGTCTGCTCCATCTGTGTCTGAGTGAGGGTGGGGAGTGTCGTTTTCAGATAGTCCACAATGCTCTCAAAGCTGTCACACTCCACTATCTCCCCCTCATGGCTGCCCAGCAGACAGAGGGCCACTTTAAAAATCACCTCAGTCCCCTCGACAAACACAAAATCTGAAATAAAAAAAAAAGAACAGGCACAGTTATACATAAACTAACTGTGCTTTGCACAGTTTTTCCTCAAGCTTCAGTGATTAGCAAACAATTACACGATCGTATCCTCTTTTGTGCATGTGAGCAAACAAGCTATTAATATAAATAATTATATATATACCAAAGATGCGGGATACAAAGCTGAGAGGGAATTGCGAGGCAAAGAGCGTGAGGAACCACGGCGCTGCGTAGAGGCTCGGGCAGATCTCGTGCTCCTCGAAGTGATTGTACAACTCGCGGTGATAGTCGTGCAACAGTCTGGAGAGCTGGTACATCTGAATCTGCACACACAGATTACACAGAGTCAGGTCAAAACATGCAGCGTCAAACTGGTATGTCAGGATCTGTTAACAGAGTATCACAGAGCAATCTAGGTGGCTAACTAACCTTTAGCCAAACATAGAGCTCCTTAAGTATTACCAGTATTATTTTATAGGCTTGTTCAGACACGCGTCAAGGCCAGACATTTGATGATCTGTACACTTTCGTAGTAGTGAAAAGCACAGCTGATAGAAAGGGAAGCAGAAGTTTTACAATTTCCTGACAGTTATAAAGAAAAAAAATAGCTTTACCTCTCCAAACTGAACCACTGTACAGGGAGAACAGCCAAAACTCCTCCTGACTTTACAAACTTTGGATTGAAAGAGTAAACCCAGCAGGAAATAGAGAACTGAGGGGCAACAGCCTGGCTAAATGGTTACTTGAAGTGGATTAAACATTACCACGCCTGCTGATGCTTTAACTGCAGTGAAGTCAGATGATGTTTAACTGATACCAACAGAGCAGGAGTGGTTTGACTAAGAGGTGGAGACACTTAACTGCTGTTTGCTGTTGGTAACTAATAAAAAAAAAAAAAAACCCACATAAGGCTTTGTGCAGCAGTCAGTAACAGCTGAAGAGTGAATTTAAAAGTCCAGCATGCTTGTTACTGTGTAACAGTTTAAAATGATTGGAATTTGTTTAAACTTGAAGCCACATTCAGCGCAGGGACATTTGCATGCATTATTGTGCACACCGCTGTCTTGTGATACAGCCAGAGGTGGCACCGGAGATTAACATTTTCAAATATTATTTATATTCCTGCAATACAAAATGAACACAAATGGATTTGGTCTGATAAAGTTATTAATTATTATGCAACAATGAAGCTAGAAGAAGCTAGATAGCTATGATGAATTTGTGCGTTCCATCCGCTGACCTGCAGAGAGACCATGTCAGGTCTGTACTGCCGCCTGATGCCGAGGTCATACATGAGGAACTTCAACATGTCAAAGGCCTGTTCTTCACTCATGTGGAGGAGCAGCACTCCAGCCACAAAGCTGATACCCTGGCAGTACCCCACCTGTGCAGCACAAAAAAAAAAAAAAGGGGGGGTGTCACACTGTGCATTCCAAATTTCATGACAATCATCACAGTATGGGCCTAAAAGCGATGCACTGTGCAGATTACAGTATGTACCTCTGTATCCAGCAGAGAGTAAGCTTTCAGGAGATTGTAGAGGGAGAGCTGCCCCGCACCAAGCTGGGCTGAGAAGTACTGGTGAGTGGGGAAGGTCCGGCCTAGTGAGAGAGACAGATATTTACATCTGTGAGCTTCAATGGGAGAAAAAAATAAGTAGGGATCCTTTTGTAATTGCCAAATTATTTTGCCAAATTTTTGTAATTAACAAATAAAGCTAAGAACAATAATAATAATCATTCAACGACAGCAGAAACTACTGTTTTCAGCAGACAGACCTGCAGGAGCTGTCCTAAAATTTCTGACCTGTATGAACAGCATGTGAAAAAGAAACTCTCTCTATGCAGTCCTGTGAAAAATCAAGCACACCTTACTGTTTCCACTGGAATTAAGAGAGCCAATAGCATCCAGATGCTGCTAATCAAATACACTTAATTAACCGATCAGCAGCAAGTGTGAGCACTTTGCTGCTCTGGAGGATTCAGGTGTGTGTTAGCACAAAGCTACCATGCAGCAAATTCACCCCAAAGATCAGAATGTGCAGTGCTCAGAGAAACTGCAAAACACCCAAGAGCTACAGCTCACACTCCACAGGCCTCAGTTAGCCTGTTAAATGTTGAAGTTCATAACCGTACAGTCAGAAAAAGCTCGTTTGGAAGGGTTTCCAGGAGAAAGCCTCTTTTCCCTAAAATGAACACAGCAGCAGAGGTTAGATTTACAATGTTGCATATGAACAAACTTCTGGAACAACGCCGTTTAGACAGATGAGCCCGAAGTGGAGATGTTTGGTCATAACGCACAGCACCATGTTTGGAGAAAACCAAACGCAGCATATCAACACAAGCATCTCATACCAACTGTCAAGCACGGTGGTGGAGGGGTGATGACTTGCGCGTGTTTTGCAGCCATGGGATCTGGGCGCACGTATTCTTGAGTCAAATGTGAGGCCGTCTGTCTGACAACTAAAGTTTGGCCAAAATGGAGTCATGTAACAGGACAAGCACACCTGGAAAATTTGGACCTTAAGAAAGCTGTGAATAAACGAGTGCCCGCAAACCTCAATGAACTGAAGCAACGCTGTAAAGAAGAGCAGGCCAACAGAAAATGACTTCAAGTTGTTGCTGCTAAAGGCGGGTCTACAAGTTCCTGAATCATGGGTTGCACTCTTTTTCACATGACTGCGCATAGATAAAAATCTATGTATGTAGAACTGTTTCTGTATCTTGTATTAAATTCTTTGGGTTTTCTTGGTCCAGTGCGCACCTAAATCGACCAGAATGGCATGCTGCTGTGCGGTGAGCTGTTTGAGCAGGTCATGGTAGGGGGTATCCGGGGCCTGCTGGCGTGGTGGGAGTCTATGACGCAGCCGGTGTTGATGGGAAAGGAGCAACCAGACTTCCCCACGCCTGTTCTTTGGAACTCCTGTACACAAAGAACCACAACAGAAATAAAAGAAACAATGTTAACTTACAATGTTTGTTTGTTTTTATCCTATAGGATGTTTCAGATTTATTCATAGCACTGTTTACATGCCACTGGTGATACTGTGTCTTTTTTTTTTAGCGCCTCTCACCTTGGCAGAGGGCGCGATACATTTCTTCCTTGTCTTGTGGGACTGTCGTTCTGCCTGGGGCTGTCAATTTTCTCTCCCACAAAGCCTGTGCATCTTTGGAGCACTGGCTCACCTCCTGGTAGTTAAGCTTCATCTTGCGGATGTGCAGCTCATCTCGGCTCGCTGCAACAAAATATATAACACTAGTATAAAAAGAGGCAGACTCATATTGAATACAATTTAGTCCAATTTAGAGTCTGTTTTCACACCAGAAAAAAAAAAAAAAAAAAAAAAAAATCAAGACCAAAGGCCAACAATTTAGAAATAAGCCCCTAATATCCTGTATTTGTAAAACAGAATGACAGTGATTAAAATACATCACACTGGAGAGAAAGTGTGGATACAGCGGCTCGCGGCTTCAACCTTTAATCACTAGCTACAATGGAAAGCTCTTCCACATAAACACAGGCTGCTATAGACACGGAGAAACTTAAAATAACATAGCAGGAGTACAAAAGATAAAAGAAATCATAAAGTATGATTAACATGCAAACCAAAGACGCTAAAACAAATGGTACAATAACCAGCCACCGAAAGCATGCAAAACATCTGCTTTTATCCCAAAGGCTCCTTTTATGTTGCTTACCTTCTATTAAATAGTTATTCACAGTAAGGTCCTCAGACCAGCATTGATGTCATAGTAACAAACAAAGGGAAAGAGACGTGTTGGTGTTCAGAATATAAAGGCTCCACATAGCACTTCTTTTGTGTGTCATTTTCACTGGCAGCAATACATTAATGGATTTTTGTGTCCATGGTTTGATCTGGGCATATATAAAAATGTTATTATCTTAGGGGGTATTTTTAGCATTTTAAGGGTAACTTTATTGAAGATAAACTTTTCATAATGAATTAGCTTTTAGCTGTCCCAAGTTGTTGTAAAAAGAAGCTTTGAACCCTTATTTTCCTGAATTCTGAACTGCTGCTGCTATTATTGCTGGGTTTTTTAATAAAGGATGCTTCACTGTAAGTTAAAGCAACTGCTTCTAGATATATCTGTGTATCTGCAAACCCTAAATGTAGCTTTGCTCAAGCGTGCCAAACCAATGTGACAATACCGGACTACTCAAAACAAACAAAAATGAAAGAGCTTAACGAGTTGCTAAATCCAGCTCTTTAATCTCCGTCCACACTCATAAACCTTCAGTTAGGAATGACAAGACTTTAAGGGTTGGAGTGCAGGGTAAGGAACGAGTGTAAAACTCTGGTGGCAGGTGAGGCAATGAGACAGGAGTCTAAATTATTACTGTAATAAATATCTTCCTAGCTCAATATATCTCAATAATATCCAAGGTGAGAAGCTTTCGATCAGCAGCCATGTGACAATTTATAAATACTACCAGTTATTGCAGAGAAAAAAAAAAATAACGCACCTCGAATCAAAGTAAACTTCTGATATTACTGCAAAAAGACTTCATTCCTAGAAGCAGGCTCTGCTCAAGGCCATCATACTCCATGTGTATAGTTGGTAACTTAGACTCACCTTCAAGTCTCTGATTCTCCTTCTCCATGCGCAGCAGGAGGATCTGCTGGTGGATGGCCGTCTTCCAGAGGGCCCGGTAGTCAGCTGCCGTCCTTTTTGACTTTTTCTCTGACCCTGGGTCACCTGCCTGGGACAGCAGGTTACCCAAAGGGTCCAGAGATGAGGCACGAGGAGAGAGGGGCAACAGCTCCCTAGTGTCACAGTTGTCTAAAACACAACATCCAAAAGAAGGTAAATAAAGAAAATACATTAAGTCTTAGAAAAGATCTTCTGCAGTGGAAGTCTACAGAGTATTATATAGCTGTATATAAGGCATTCAGCCTGTTTTAGCCTCTGATCTGTTTTTGGTTTTACAGCATGTGGAGTTCAGTCTCACTGCTCTCATCAGTGCAGCAAAAGCACAGCAGGGAGCTCCAATAAAGCCAGTCCAATTTTAACTGAACTGCACCAAAAGCAGACAGACAAAAAAAAAGAAAAAAAAAGAAGAGGGAATCACATCCCAGAGACGGATGTTTTACTTAGAAGTTGGAGACAAAGCTAAAAAAAAAAAAAAAAGTCAAGAATTTTCTTTCTAAATAAATTAAAAATTATTAATAAATAAAAATTGGGAAAAAAAAAAATCACTGTTTTCTCTCTGCTCTCTTTTATCCCCTCACAGTCTTCACATACATGCCTGGAATTTTAAACTGTTTGCAGAATTGTAATATCACAGAAGCTTCTGCTAATTTGTGGATAATTTTGCATGCAAAGCTTATGCTCTGTGCTTCTTGAACTATTAGAAGGATTGAGGTACCAGACCTGTGTGCTGCATGGATGCAGACGGCTTGCTCATGGGTGACGCAACCCTCAGAAAGATCTTTTGTCTCCAGGAGACCCTGCGTGGGTTCAGAGGGAGACCTCCACTCAACGAGTCACTGCTACAGCCAGACAGAGTCCTCTTCCTGCCTTCACCATTGCTACGAGAGAAAAACAGCAGCGTCAGAGACACCTGATAGACGAGTCAGGTGTCAGTTTACACCGACTCTTTTCAGCACCCTTTTACAAATGCAAACACACACAACCTTAAGCATACACACACACATATGCCACAGAGGTAACATAATATAGGCTATCTGGACTGATAAGAAATAGTCAAAATGAAGCTTAAACAGCCACTAACTCATTCCAAGTGTAAATGTTAATAAAGCAGCAGCTCACAGTCAGTGTGTAAAAGAGCAACATCAGCCACAGCTGAGGTGCATGCATGCGTGTTCATCTGCTGAAAAAGAAGTTGGTTTAGTAAGTGGAAATGAAAAATCAGCATTTAGAGGTACTGAAATACTTCCCTGCCTCATAGTAAACGTTCTTCCTCCGACTGAGCAAATGCCGGTAAAAGCTGACCGTGATGAACGCTGCTGCAAACTTGGCTGGTGCTGCTGAACTGAATGCTGAATGTCCCATTTCTCATTTATGCCAACAGAGATTTTCTACATAAGCGCACAATTACCAACCTTGTAGAACAAAAAGAGGGTTGTGAAAATTCAAGCAAATTTTAATTCAAAATGTCCCTTTGAAAGTGAAGATCGAAGTCTCCACAAGAAATGAGCACTTCGTGCCTCAGTATCGCATCCCTGCCAGAGCTGGCGAGCTTGTTTAGCACATAAGAGCCCGTCGGTCATGTGGGCAGTGAAAAACAGGAAGTGACCTTGGATTGAAACAAAACGTCACTGAGACAACGATTGTTCTACACATGTAACACTGTCTATTTAACAGATTAAAATTCTTCTCTTGACCTACTACCTCCTGCTATGTTTTCCAGCTAACCAAGTCCTTAAGGACTAAAGTTATCATACAGTACAGCACAAAGCAAACTAGGCCTCCAAGTCTGTCCAGCGCTGTGTCTTTTAAACCTCTCATTCATCACCATCTTATTGTTGCACTATCAAGTAGCAAACATACCATATTTGTTTATATGTGAAGCTAACCATTAACAGCAACTGCTGAACATAAACATATCAGGAAGTCCACTTAGCATGATGTAGCAATTCTTGCACCAGTTGTGAGACGTATAAATCCAGCTTAAGGATAGTTTGCTGAGCAAAAAGCTTGCAATGCGCATGCAAATACAACAAGGGAGGGATGTATCAGCATCCCCCCTGCCGAGCGAAACGGGAAGAGGATGGCTCCAGCTGCATAGACGGTGTGGAGAAGAAAAAGAAAATGTTATATGATATTTTTCCCAATGAGAATTTGCTTTGTATGTACAGAAAAAGGTAGAAAGATACAAGACAGTAAAGCTGGGTGTTAAAAAAAAAAAGTTGACAGCCAATAAGTATATGGCTACTGCCAGCAAAGAACAGCTTGTCCCTCCCACCCATCTTATCCCCGACTTTGTCAAGTCCCTGGTCGGTGCATTTCAGTCTAAGCAAGGGGGGTTGCCTGAGCATCCCCCCTCTCACCTCTTGAGGCTCCCACTGTCAGGCAGGGAGCTCAGGGAGCCCAGGGAGCCCTGGTAAAAGCTTTTCAGGAAAGTGGGAGCAGTGAAGGAGGAGGGAAGGCTGAAGGAGGACTCGCTCTCCGAAACACTGCGTGTTCTCGAAACAGCCACGGGACTGGGTGGGCCCAACATGAAATGCCCACAAATAAAGACAAGCATTACACAAAAGAAAGAGTTTTCGGTCCAAGCACAGAAATAAAATTAAAAAACAAAAAAAAAAAACAAAGGGCAGCTTATGAGGGATCAAAACAGTGACAGGAAACTTGTGATGCTATTGTTCGAGGAGAGGGGAGCAGGAGGTGAAGAGATTACGGACTGATCAAAGTGCTGCAAATAGATTACATTGTCTGTGCGCACACTGTTAAAGTGATTAACTGTGTTAAAGTGATTAAAAGAAAAGCAATCAGTTCTAATTATTAAGTTTGCATTAGCCTATATCTTTAAACAAATCTTCAAACAGATCAGTGGGGGAAAAAAAAAATAAAAAATCTCTGTACAGCCGCAAACAGATGCAACATTAACTCCTGCAGGATCACCAAAGAGCTGCAGAACCATTCCTCTCTCTTAAGCATGAAACTGCAGCGTGTGATTAACTGCCAAAGTTTCATTTACCTGCTCTGCAGCAGCTCTGGGTTGACGGAGTGCTGTCTGCGAAGCGGAGCCTGTTTGCTCTGGATGGGCAACTGGCCCTCGAAGGAGATGCGCTTTTTCACAGGTGGATGGCTGAAGGTGTGAGCGCGCCGACGAAACTGAAACCCAGCTTCCGGGTCTTCGTCTGGGAAGGCCGTAGGGGAACCTGGGGGGGAGTGACCAGGAGATTCCTCATCCTGCTGAAGAGGGCAGAACGTGTAAGGCGGGAAGTAGTCATACTTAAAACTGTTTGACAGTGATGCATATTTAATGGCATTTATATATATATATATTTTTTTTTTTTTTTATGAAAGGTTAAATTTCCTGAGTCTCTAAGGATTAAACGATGAAGGAATGGGAAAATCACGAAAAACCAAATAAATAATCTGATTAGCCTTCAACATTTTCTGTAGAGCTGCACAGGCCAATAAAGTCAGTGACAGAAGGCAAAAATCAAAGAGTGATAATCAGTCCTAATTTCCTTGGAAGTCAAACTACACAACACAGCTCCCAGCCAAAAAAAAAAAAAAACACTCTCAATGACTCGAATCACACATCTGCACTCACCTATTCAACCAAAACCCACAGCAAGTCTCAATCCGTGGTTCAACTTTATACTCAACACTATCACTCTGTGCTGCCTCATGTCTGCTGGTACAACTCCCACATCTATTGTATTCTAATGGCCAACGTCCTGTGATTCACAGCATCGCGCACCATTGGAGGGGAGGACCTTGGTGACACGCAGCTCAACATCAAAACCCTCCAATCAGCATCCACGGTGCTTTCAGAGACCTCCCTATTTAAGAGCTGACGTTTCAGGGTGAATCGCAGGGTTGTATCACCCTGATTCTTTCAATCCACTTTTTTTTTTAATAATTAGATCAGCTGTAGCTACTGCTGATCACATTAAAAACCTGTTTGCAAATCACGCTAGACTGTGATGTCGACTAACAGCTTGATGCAATTTCTTATTTTAAGAAACAATGATCAGGTCAGCTGGCTCAAATCAGAATATTCTCTCTTATGGCGGGGCTGAGAAGACACATCCAGATCAGACACGGTTCAGCAGATGCATAACTGGACATCCTGAGAGGGATTTCCTTTTCACCAGGACATCACATCCTGACAGAATCCCCATGAGGCGACTTACTCACTTAATCACAACCAAGGCAGCTTTTTTCCCCCTGAATTTTAACATAGCATTTTTTTTGACACTTTAAAGACATCTGAATGACACCTACTTTTAATTGAACATCATAAACTAAAATCATATATGTCCTTGCAACTATAAATGATTAATTACATTTGTTAAAGTGTCCAACAGCCAGCGCTGTTCATCTCAGACAAAGAAAGAGATATAGTAGCTTAATAAATTCCTCAACCCTTGGAGCTGCCACTTGAAGACTGCTGCTAATAATCTTCCTTACTTGGCAGTTAATATTTTCAGTAAATCTGACATGACAGAATTAATCCATCAAGTAAAATAGATGACGCACAAGAAGAGGACATTTCATATATCTATGGGTTCAGTAAAAGACATTTTCTGCAGTTTTTAACCCTTAAAGGTCTGTACTACTGTATATGTGAGCAGCTTTGTGACTCTAGAGGCAGTTGTAATAAATTACCTCAAGTGTTGGCTGAGGAAGGCCTTTTAGAATTAGAAACAGTGAGGTTATCGCACTCTGTACCTGCACATAATCGCTAATTGAGGCTATGGCAAGTTACGCTGTGTGTAATGTAGTCAGGTTTCAGCAAAGCATCAACATCTAAGGGCTGAAAAATAAAGTCAACGCGACAAAAACTGCAGCTCTTCCAATGGTGAATTGAGAAGCGAGTCAGTCCCTGTAGATTTGAATGTTGTGCCCAACTTTACAACTGAAACAACCTGCCTGCCAGGTGTCACTTCAGCTAATTAGAGCGTTTATGGTTTGGGGGATTTTTGAAACATATTAATGCAGTTTACACACACACACACACACACTGGCCTCTTCATTAGTTACACCTTGCGAGTACTGGGTTGGACCCCTTTTGCTTTCAGAGCTGCCTCAATTCTTCATGGAATTGATTCAACAACATGATGGGATCATTCCTCAAAGATTATGGTCCATATTGACATGATAGCATCGCACAGTTGCTGCAGATTTGCTGTTGCACATCCATGAGGAGAATCTCCCGCTCCGCCACATCCAAAAGGTGCTCTATTGAACTGAGGTCCTGCAACTGTGGAGGTCATTTGAGTGCAGTGAACTCACTGTCATGTTCAAGAAACCAGTTTGAGATTATTTGTGCTTTGGGACATAGTGCGTGATCCTGCTGGAAGCAGCCGTCAGAAGATGGGTACACTTTGCTTCCAAGGAGTCAGGCTTCTTTCTTGTATTTTTTTTTTTAATTTATTATTTAAGTGGACTAGTTCTCCAGGCTTTGTGAAGGTCTTCTTTGGACATTGGCTGCTTTTTCGCTCATTTTCAGTCCAGTCTGTGCAGCCCACCATGTTTTTGTTGATGTTTTTTGTTAGTAGCCTGTCACAAAAACATAATTTGTTCCCATTTCTTCAGTTGAATCTATACAAATGTTAAAGCTTGACAGGCATAAAAATAGTATTTATACACCAACAAGGTGATTCCCAAAGAACTATTAGCAGAGAATTGGGCAGATCTCAACATGATGTGCAATGTGTAATCCTTAAACACTCTGAGGAAACTGGACATTTGGAGGACAAAAGAAGAAGTTGGAGGCCTAAAAAAAACAAAAACAAAAAATGTCTACAGCAGACGAACAGTATCTGAAAGTCTTACAGGGGGAAAAAAATCCACCAAAGACCTGAGACAGGACCTGAGAGATGTATCTGAGCCTTCAGTTGATCCATCTACTGTTCACTGAAGCCTCATCAGAAATGTCTCAGTGGAAGGAAGAGAAACAGGGAGAAAAGGCTGAGGTATGCCAAACTACACAAGAACTGGACTGAAAAATCAGTGGCAACAGGTCTGATGCTGTGATGAATCCAAATTTGAAATTTTTGGTTCAAATTGTCATCAATATGTATGGAGGAGGTCAGGAGAGAGGTACAACAGTGAGTGTCTGCAGCCATCTGTAAAACACAGTGGGGGTATGGGGGAAGCATTTCAGTGAGTGGTGCTAGAGATCTTGTCAAAATTCATGGAGCTATGAATGCAATGTTACATCTTGATCCACCATCTGGAAAGCTCTGACTGACAACAGCTTCATTTTTTAGCATGGCAATGATCCGAAACACACTGCCAGTGCAGTAAAAACATATCTGGATAGAAAAACACACAGGGGAACACTATCAGTCATGGATTGGCATCCCCAGAGCCCAGACCTTAACATTATTGAAGCAGTGTGGGATCATTTTGACAGAGAACAAAAGGCAGAAACATCCAAAGAAGAGCTTTGAATGTCCTTCAAGAAGCCTGGAGAACTATTCCTGAAGACTACTTAAAGAAATGCCAAGAAAGCTGCCTCAGAGAGTTCAGGCTGTGCTGAAAAATAAAGGTGGTCACACCAAATATTGACATTCAAGCTCGTCAGAATTGTACAAACTCTGTTTCTCCCTCATATACTGTACTTCTCTGTATGTTTATATATGTTTCAATAAACTGCTGTATCTCCTTTTTCCTAGAAAAACAAAGAAATGAGGGGTGACTCAAGACTTTTGCACAGTACTGTGTAATATATGCTGCATATTGTGTGCATCCCCATACTGCATCAGCATTTTAGTCACAAATGTTTTTGCTGCATTTCAAAGCGTTTATACAACATTAAACTCAGTTAGAACCTCTTTAATTATTTACAAATATTGAATTACAAAATAATGACCAGACCAGCCAGAACCTCCGTATCGAGCCTGGTTTAGGCTGCAGACTGTAAATGAAGTGTTTCCGGCCTTGGCAAATAGAAAGTGTCTCTGATTTGGCTAATTTGCCTTTGATTGTTTACTTGCTCATCATTGCAGAGCACTGCTAAAACTCATCATGACTGATGGGGCGTCAGAGGGACTACATCACACTCTCACTCCACATTCTGCACAGCAGTAACCACAAGAGCGCCAACAGCCTTAAATGGCTCACTAACAGCTCTGTACACACATTCCCTCTTGTACAGTTCTGCCCTTTGGCCACTGCAGCTTCATCATAAAAAATGTAGCAAAAAAAAATCATTTCTCCTGGTGAGAGGTGGACTGTTGGCGGATCCACCTACTGACACTGATGAAAGTGAAAGTATTCTTATCACACTCCCCCTTTCCCAAGGACACAGTTGGAATATAGCATGCTTTTAGAAGTTACTGAGTAAAACGTGAGAATTCCCAGAGTCCCCCGACTGAAGCTCTGGGAATTCTCATGTTCATCCTCAAGGACACTTACTCTTTCAAAACTGCTCATGCTTCCCAAGCGGCCTCGCATTCGACTGGCACCCTGGTGACAGAGATGATTGTACAGAAGTTGTGAAAATACAAGTGGGTAAATTTATATTTAAAAAAAAAAAAAACTATTTAAAAACAATTTTTACACAATTGTTTTTGACAAAAAGAAAAAAAAAAAAAAAAAAAGAACAGCTGGTATTGTCAGCAAAAGAGTAAACAGACCAGAACCAGAAAGAAACACAAAGGGAAAATGCTTCCTCGCTTGGTAACAGCATTATCGTTCAGCCAAGTCTCTAAGATAATAACAGATGGCAGCAGAGTTCTCTGATCGTCTGAATGCCTCTATTAAGGAATTATTCTGCCGTCTCACTGGCCGATATGGGTCAATCTAAATCCCCATGATGACAGTGACGCAGAAACAGCTACTTATGCAAAGGCTGAGCAGGGAGACAAATAAGAGGTACACAGCATGGTGGCTAATGTATATTCTGTCCATCCTGGAGACGTGAAAGACGGGGATAAGCTTGGAGAAGTAAATAAATGGTCACAATAAAATAATGGCAGGAAACAGGGAAGATAAGGCAGAAAGGAAACATGTAAAATAAAAAATAAAAAATATCAAAGAATCAGACCCACCCTTGCAAAGATATTCTCCAGAGAGCTAGTGAGGGATGAACGTGCTTTATTCTTGAAAATATCAAGCTTAAAGCGGCTGCCGGTGGCTGTGCCATCTCCTGCTGCTGAGCTGTTTCCTGCATTCTGTTGGACAGCAAAAGACAAACGTGAAAAATAATAATAATAAATGAGACTGCAGTGACTGAACAGCTTCAGTGTACCAATACAGCAGCAGACCCCCTGATAAAGACAGCCAATAGTTACTAACTGCTTTAACAAAAGCGGTACTGCTGCTGGAGATCTGCCCTATGAGTGATAATATTTAGCATGCAAACCCCTCAGGATATATCCTTCCACAGTAATTATCCACAATCTCCTCATAATTTCAATGTCATGTTTTCCTCTCTGAAACTTATGGAATGTAAACAGTGGTTCACTGGAGGTCTCAGGCAGAGGGACATTATGCATCTAAGGTGGGAAGCAACAAACTTTACATTTAAGACGGCAGCTAAACTGTTCTTTTACCATCGAGAATTTCCAGAAACCTTATGATTACTCACAGAAATGAAGCAGCCATAGGAAATACAGCTCAGCCTGTTAGCTGAAATTCAGAGACTCATACTGCCTTGTTGTGATCGACTTCCTTTGTCTTTACAGCGGCCTTATCTTCTTAAAAATGCAACTTTATCAACACAAAGTCCAAAACAAAACCTTAGGATAACAAAACCTTGTAGGCAATGAGGTCCAGAGGCCTGAGAAATTGAATTTTAGGCCATTTCACACAAAACTGAGTAATTTTCAGAAACCTCTGGGGTCTGAATTGACCTCTCTCAGATTTAAAGTTTTAGAGTAAAACCACACAAATCAATTTACAACTGTGAAGTCACCAGATGTTCATCTCTGTTCTTGCAGCAGAAATACTTTTTTTTTTTTTTTTTTTTTTTTTTTTTTAGCTGTAAATCTTTTTGGCCCATACGCTTTCTCAGGCCCTTACCTGAGGGGCCTCTCCAGTGTGGAGGTGGGACTTTTGTTTGGTTTCACAGAGCTGTCTCAGATGGAGTATCACAAGCTCATTCTCATCCTGGTCTGACCCAGGCTTCAGTCTCTGTAGAAATGAATACACAAACACTCAAGCGTGAATCAATATCTGTAAAAAATAATATGTTTATAACAAAGTGATCACTAAAAAGAAAAAAAAAACTGTTAAAGTGTCACTTATGTTGCCAGAAAAGAAAAAAAAAAAAGTCTTCTTTTTTACCTGAACTCGCTCAAAAATCTCAGCTTGCTCATTGTCGGTCAGCTGGGAGAGATATTTTTGGATGGATAACTTTGCTCTAGGTGGGTAGAGACCTGGAAACAGAGAAGAGGAAGTAGCTGCACTCTTTAACTCGCTTTAGCTCTGAGAACCAGAGCGTGCAACATATATCAATATATTCATGAGTCAAACCTTAGAGAAGTGCTGGATGTCTGACTCGGTTCGCGTGACTTACCTTCAATCCTCTCGCAGAGCTTGTGCAGGTCATGCATGGGGCAGGCTTCACACAGCTGGATCTGGGTTTTGTTGCTCTGTAAGGCTGCTGCTGTAGTGAAGGCCTGCTTCATGGTCAGCATCACCTCATCCACCTGAAACACACAGACGGATGTTGGGCGCGCGTGACCGCATGCACAAAGAAAGAGAAGTTGTTCGGCACATTTGCACTTAAGAATTTCACTTCGATCGTTTCTGAGACTCACCAGGGATTCACTGGCACACTGGAAAACATAGCACACATACTGACTGGGACCAGACTCTGACTGGTGCCGACAGATGAATCCAAAATGATCAGTATGCTTGATACCCTGGGAAATATAGGACAAAAGACAAACGGGCCTAAGAGGGCTGGGATAACTGTGGATCTTTGTATTCAGTCGAGAATTGCAAATGAGAAAAACTGCAGTCTTAGCACAGCACCATAATGACTCTGGGCATCCATTTCTATTTCATTACTAAATGACCACCACCAGTTAAAAGGAGCACATTCTTACATTACTGATAAAGATCAGCCCCCAAATGAAGGAGTAAACATTAAAAGTCTGCTATTGTGTCAAGATGGGCAAAGCCTCTCTGCGATTAGGACTGCAGCAGAGACATAAGGGAGAACTTTACAGTGTAAATATTGCAAGTAAAAATACACCAACCTGACAGCAGGATGAGATATCTTTGAAGTTCTTCTCCAGAACCACTGTTTTACTGTCAGGGCTTATAAGGTTTACTTCAAAGCGTCCAACCTATGAAACACAGAAGGATACGGTCACACAGAGTGATGCAAGAACTCATAACAGACGCATGAAAAGCAACAAAACACGACTACGACTCTTCTGAGACCCGATCGCGCACGCTCAAAATCGGGGTCAGCAAGTCTGCACCAATGATTTTTCCCAGTAATTGACTGTTACGTAGAGTATCACATTGAGCGTTGTGCTCTAGTTTTTAAATTTAGCTTCATGAGGAAACAGGCATGGTGTGTGAGGAATGGCAGCTGGCTCACACTGCTGCCCGCATGTTTTTCATAAAGCAGCGGCCGTGAGTTCTCACAGGAGCAGTGCTGAAGTCAAATTTTCACGCAGGAGTTACGGCCTTATTAACTGGAGCAGTTACACCGGGCCAAGCTGGTCTGTACATTATAGCTGCCAGCCACGTGCACATAAAAGTGATTTGCAGCAGCGGCAACCTCAGCAGCTACACTCCACGCAAAGGAGGTCTCGGTGACAGACAGTGCGACCATTTGGTTTTCTGGTGTGACAGATGGAAACAGGTTCTTCGAAACAAATTATGGTTTGGCATGAGTAACTCAAAAAAAGAGGAAAAAAAAAAAAAGCAGCCATCCATCTCATTGAAAATGGTGGAGTAAATCCAAAATGTGGAAAATAAAATGCCCAGTCAGCACCTCTGTTCACTGCATACCCAGACCCATAGGGTGGACATCCCTTTTTATTTTATTGCATGTAATTTGACCCCTTCAGGGCCCTGGCCAGTCACTTCAGTGCATACTAAACCAAAGCCTTTAATGTGAGAACAGTGCTGTTTTGAGTGTCCTGTGTTGAACGGACTGAGCTTTAACAGTCATTTCCACAAAGAGATAAGAAGCTGTCTCACTCATTCTGATACCAGCACATTAGCAACGGTACAGCACAGCACTTTCCTCCATCCAGTTTCCTCTACCTGAAAGAGCATGGTGCGGTTCTTGTCTGCATCAGATGGCTGAACATGATTTGGTGCGCTAGCGTGACGGCGGCGTGTGGGAACCATGACGACGCCTTCCCCCGGCTTCCTCTGCAGGCTCCCCGCCATGCTGTTGCAGCGTGTACGAAACTCCTGGGGCTCCTCGAATCTGGAGTCCTCCTGGATGGACTCGGGGAACGCTCCTCGTAAGCTGCTCTGACTGCCAGTGCTGAGAATGCCTTTACCTGGACCAGACACATCAGACATAAACTCTCACCTGCATTAAGGCAACATCACCAGAACTTATATTGGTTTATTTATTTTAGCTATTATATAATTGATATACAGGAGCACAGTGCTACCAGTTAAACAGATTTACCCAGTCTGGAACCTATTGTAGTTTTTATTTAATATCTCTTTAGTGGGTGAAAGTCTGGACACTGGAGGGGAGGCTATTATAACTCCTTCCAATTTAGTTGCCCATCTAAGTGCAAAATTTTACATTCCACATATTCAAAAACTTAAAAATAAATGTCATCTATAAACTAATAACTCTACGAGGTTGTTCTGCCTGCATATTTGACTCTCACACTTGCCTTTTTAGCGCACAAGTGTGTTACTCCAGACAAGTTTGGCTATATGCAGTGCACTACAAATATAGAACAGTCAAAAAAAAAATACACTTTTCACAATGAATGAGGCTACACAGCACAAAGGGAATTTTAAGCCAGCAGTGCTGACAGTGATATGCTAAAAACAGCTAACTAACTAAAAGCTGCAGAATTTCATGAGGCTTTGTTTGCCTTTTATGGTTGTAAAATTGTCTTCACTGTAAACAACTGCGTCAGATGTGTAGTCAGAGACTCCACAATTATGTAAATGTGGGTAGCTGCCACAGTTTGTGAAAGGCAAGCGCACAACTCCCTGTTTTCGATTTGGCGCACCTGTCAAAGTAGCGCACAGTGATCGCAGCGTAATACAAGAAAGTCTACTGACAGAATAACGCGCACCAAGTCAAGGTGAGCGTGGAATTAACATTAGTTTTATTAGCTGGCTAAAGCTAAATCATGCAAGCAACTGTTGGTTTTTTTTTGGGTGTAAAGCTGACAGAGCCACAAATGAAAAGTTTGTCTATTTGTGGCGATTTTGAGTCGCTGTGTTCTTGCAGAACTGACAGCACAAACATTTACTTAGACCTGTGGGGCTGTGAAACTGGCCCGCCTTCATGTTACTTCTCGTTGCTGTAAGCACATCCATAATTTCTGTAAAACTTTTCCTAATCATAAATTTGAGACTTTTATCTCTACCTGAGGTCACGTCCTCCCCTCCAAGGCCTTCAGGGTCTTCCATACTCTCATGCAGAGCAGAGGAGAGCGGGTCTCCTTCTGCCCCCATGAGGAACTCCACAGGAGCGCTCTCCGTAGACCCTCGCTGACCGTTGAGCAGTCGTAGGCGTTTGCGCTCAGTCTCATGCTGGCGAAACTTGTTAATGCAATCGTCGACGAGAGTGGACGGAGCCTTCTTGTATCCGACTGTCACCTGGAATTTTTGCAACGCCAACAGCATGCATTTAAACACATTGTTATACTAAAACGCCCCATTCCCGAAGCATATGCATTGATTCTCACCTTGCCACAGTAAAGCACTTCAAACTTCTGAGAATTGTAGAAGGCCTCATCGGTTTCCTGTTTGGGCTTCGCGTCTTCCTTTAGTGCTGATTTGGACACTTGGCGAATACTACTGATTACCTCAGGGACCTGCAAGCCAGGTGAGCGGGATAAAAGGACATGATGAATAGGAAGACGCTAACAAGGAAAACCATAACAAAAGACTAGGGGGGGGCGGGGGTCAAGTGGAACACCAGCTACTCATACAATGGATCAGCATCAGTATGACATCACCCTAAAATCTAAAAACAACACAATTTTTAACTTGTTTTCAGGTTCTGTAAAATATGAACAACATGAATAAATGTAAAAAAATAAAATAAAATTTCATGATTAATTCAATTTCAAAACTGCAAATGAAAACTGATAAAGTATTAAAGCAAAGTAAGACAGTAAAAGCAAAGAAAGCCTACAGTGGAACCATATGAGCACTGTTGTTTTGGTTATACATGTAAAAGCTACACATACAGAAACCAAGGCAGGAGAAATAAAGCCATATTTAGATGCCAGTGCCAGATGAATCAATAACATAATGAATAACTAATAACCTGAATAGACGCTGCAGCTTTAAATAACTGAAGGCTTGAAAAGAGCCTAAGACTTGAACAATAGACAGACCAAATGCTACAATGGTGTCAGAGGTAGGCACAGCGCCACGGGGGAACTCCCACTCTCTGTAGCAATGAACACCAAACACAAGGCTGGGGGAAATTAGAGACTTGAAGGTCAATAAGCCTTTTTCTGCTACACTGTGGCACTTAAACACCAGAGTGAGTGTTATCAAAGCTTGATAACAGCTTGCTTTGGTAACATGCATCAAAGATTTTAAGAAAAAGAAAAAGAAAAAGAAGAGGCAGAAGTCAAGACAGAAAATATAATTTGGGCTTTGGATACTTTTACAATAGAGGCCGAACAATAGCGCTGGAGTCAGAGAGCAATGAATCACCGCTGCACTAAAATTCTGGCAGCACACAATTGACTGAAAGCCTCAGCGCTCTCAAGCTCTCTGAAGAGGCAGAGTGCCTGGAACTAATGCTGCAGCCAAGGTCAGCCAAATACTGTGTTTAAGACAACAATGAGCGCTAAAACAAACAGCAGCTCTGCGGACTGCACACATCGGACCAGATAAGCGCCGGATACAGGCAGTTGAACAATTATATTTTAATGTAGACGAGGAAGGGAAGCTGTGTAGCAAAGTACATCACGCTCACTTCAGAGGTGTGACCAGAACAACACAGCACAGAGAGGGGAGGGCAGGCAAACAGGAAAGGAAAAGCTGTGAATAATCTAAAACATCCTGGAAAAGTGTATGTCTGATTTTCATAAATGATAACAAGAGATCAAATACATGTCTGTTACTGGGGCTATTTTAAAGTCCCACTTCCCAAGTGCCCTGCCTTCCCCCCGGGGCTTGCACTTTTCCTAGCTGGTGACAGAGATGAGGAAAAAGTGGAAGTGGCGGGTGTGGCGGGTGCTTGGTGATACATACTAATTCCACACTCTGGCCACCGTGAATGATTTTCAAACTGTCGGCTGGCTGATTTTCAGGATAAATAATCTCGCAGGGATCATTTTAAGCTTCAGAAACAAATATCTACACTCGCTGTAAACACAGGCCACGAATAAATGAAACGTGCTAGAATAACTTACAAGGGATGAAAAAATAAACCGCACATGGGGTCACGCTGGCTGCACACTGCTGGGAAAGCGCATTCTGCGTCGGAAAAGACAGTGTTGACACTGCGAGGCCAAGGTAAGTCAGAGGCCTTGCTGGCTGAGAATCACAGCTGCAACACTTTGTCACAAGGAGGGGGAAAAAAAAAAATGACAGCGTCTCAACATTTAAAAGAACTGCTTTATTATACATGAGTAAGATGATGCTGAAGCACCACTCAATGCGATTAATTATTTGTTATCTACCCAATACAGAGTCGGTAAAGGTGCTCATTCCTTGGAAGGAGACATGCACAGGCAGGCAGAAAGCTGTTGAGCAATAAAGGAAAGCCAGTGCGCTCTACACACAACTCTATATAAACATATCCTCCCACTGAAGCGGTTCTTTAAACTACTGTAACATTCACCCATCACCCATGGCTTCATTGAGCAGTATCAGTGACGGTGGTTGTGAAGCAATGCTCGTCTATAAACGCCAGCAGCCGAGCACAGCTTTAGAGCTTAGCTCAAAAACAAACATGAGACTTGTGCCCTCTGAGCTGCGGGACTCCCGAGTGCTCCCAGCGTGTCCAGTCTCTCTTCAGAAACCCCTAATAACATCAGATCTGACAGGAGATGCCACATTGTTCAGTTGCTCTTATTGGCACCATTAAGCCAAACCGCTGAGAAACACATTCGCCCAAAATATCTGTGATTAGGCCTTATTAGACTCTCTTGGAGGCGCATAGGTTATCATTGTGTCCAAAAAAAAAAAAAAAAAGCTAAGAATGGAAACAGAAAGGGAGTGAGAGAAGAAACATAATACCCCTGTGTCAGACCAGAAGCAATCAAAGATCCCATGCTTTTAAGTTAAAAGCAATCAATAAGAGTTCTTGGAAAGCTACTCAAATTAAATAGGATGACAAGAAAAGTCTATAGAAATTTATAATAGATCCAAAACTTATGGTGTAATAGCTCCACATTAATTCTTCTAAATGAAGGGGAAAGATCATATAAAAACAGATGAGTAGAATTATCCTGGTTATTGTGCTGCAGCTTTAGGACAAATATCCATCTTTGTGTGGCCTCGGCTCTCCACTTCACTTTTGAAGACTGACCTCACTATAGCCTGCGCTTTTCCATATGCCTGAGGACAAAGCTGAACTGAACAAAGTTCATATTCCAGTGGAGAACACACAAACAAAAACACACACGTAAAACACGCACCTTTCCGTGCACTGTGAGCTAATGTCAGAGCTGGAAATTACAATGTGTCAGAACATCTCTCCATTTTTTTGGTACAAATATTTTGTAGCAATAAATGTGCACGTGTAAATACTCACAGCTGGATTTTGGCAATAAAGCAACTACAGGAGAGACAGGTGTCTTTTCGTACATGTTTGCGCTCACACGTTTCCTCCACTTCAACAGGAACTTACAGTCATGCAAATAAGAAAGTTTTCACAGGGCTCTGTGCATTCCCGTGAAACACTAAGTACATCCCATCATTTTAACAGCATCAACTTAAAGTAATCACTGCCTGTATGACTTCATCAGTCTTTCACATTATTGTGGAGGAATTCTGGCCGATTCTTCTTTACGTCACTGCTCCAGTTCATCAAGGTTTGTGGGCATCTGTTCCTGCCACAGCATTTCAGTCAGGTTGAGGTCTGGACTTTGGGCCATTTTCAGCCATTCTATGTTAGATTTGCTGCTGTGCTTGGGACCACTGTCCCGTTGCGTGAACCAATTTTGGCCAAGCTTTAGCTGTTGGATAAACGGCCTCACATTTGACTCTAGAATACTTTAGTATACAGAGGAATTCAAAAGCTCAGTAACTGTAAAACAAGCCCAAACCATCGCCCCCTCCTCCACCGTGCTTGACAGTTGGTACGAGGTGCTGATAAGCTGTGTTTGGTTTTCTCCAAACATGGCGCTGTGAATTATGGCAAAACATCTCCACTTTGCTCTCATCTCTCCAAAGGACATTCTTCCAGAAGTCTTGTGGTTTGTTCAGATGCAGTTTTGACAATCAATTAAATGCATTTTGATTAGCAGCACCTGTCTGATACTGACCCTCTTAATTCCCTAGGAAGCAGTTAGTCACGTTTTTCAGTGGACCACATAGAGGCCTGTGAAAGCTCTTTTTCACACGACTGCCTGGACTGTCAGACGAAATTACTAGAAAAACAGCTAATAATTTTTCAAAAGTTAATCCAGGAAATCATTTCAAGGATTCAAAGCTACTTGCTATGCTTATTTGACATATAACAAAATATGAACACTGTTTCACTGCTAACTGTGCAAGAATATCATCATGGCAACCAGTTACAAATATGTGGACTTTATTGTTGTGCAAGAATTGTGGTCACATTACCAGCACTGGGCCACTTTTCCTCCTCTGGGTAACAGGCGTGCACAAGCGTGATAAAGAAAAAAAAAAAGAAGCTTTCCAACACCTGTTCTTGGCACAAAAAAAGCAATGCTGGTTTTTGTGTGCTTTGTGATACTTGATATAACAGATGAAAATAAAAGCCATGCATGATTTGTGAAGCTGAAAGGCACACAATGGCTTTTCTTACCATTACTCTCTGAATCAGAATGTGAGAGATGTCTATCACCCCTTTTCGTAACTTAGTTCAACAGTGTGCGCCACTGTGACTGAATAATGAACACCACCCACAGCAGAGGCAGCAGAAGGTTACCCAGTGAGAGATTCCACACTGCTCCTGTTCCCAGTCAGAGCAGAGGTTAAAAAAATAATAATAATAATGGAGGGGCCTGTGGTTTATGCCGTCCAGGCTCAGAGTGCGTGTTGCCGGCTTGATAATAGCACAGTGGTGTCGGCCAGAGCCTGAGAGTCTGTGAATTTGTGCCTATTAGTCTCACTGACAACACAGGCCCAGTAAAAAGGTTACACTTAAACTGGGAAAAAAAAAAAAGTTTAACTCGTGTCCAATTCTGCATTTGTCGCTTCAGGAAATTTTTATCCATGCCCTCTGTTAACCTTAAACAGCTGCACTGTTTTACATGAAATGCACGAGGACTGCAGTTGCGGTCCAGGTTCGGGGGGGGGGGGTCAAAGCTGATTTTTAGCACGACAGCATTCAAACCCACTCATGAGAGATACTACGTTTTTTTTGCCATCCAATAAAATCTAATGAATTGTATTTCAAGACATCAGGAGTGTCTTCTCATTATAACCTTTCCCATCATTTTGATAGATGCCAAGGCTCCTTCTTCAGGCTTTACACAATGTAGGCCTGTCATGTCTACAGCTAAAAATAGATGTGAAAGCATTCCTGCCACCCAAAAATAAAACAATATTTTGTAATGTCTTCGAACTCAGTTGGGTAAAAAGAGAAAATGCAAAATGTGATAGTAAGAGTGCTTGTAACAAATGCTGTTTATCTATGGAAAATAACCAGAGTATTAGTAGTTGCCACAATAGGGTGTTGTAAACGACAACAGAGTGCTGGTAGAATAAGCCATGCATTCCACATGGTCCACCTTGCACACGTTGCACAGCCGCTGGCAGCCAAACCAGTTTTTGTTGCGCAATAATGATGAATGAGGTATGTCCAAGGCACTTTCCTCACGGCTGCGCACGCATTTGGACATTAGCAGAAGAGGCCAGAGACCTCGAAAGCGTGCACGGCCCTTATGCTCCTCAGCTTTCACCAACAAACACTGTGCTCGGCCTCTGCACAGGAAACATGATACTCTGGAGATCAATGCAAAACGTGAGCATAACTAGATATCTGATCGTGAAAATTACTGGTGCAGATTTCCTGAGTCAGTGGGAAAACGGGATTAGTATGAGTCGGATGTTAGACTTCAGAATGTGTTGCAGGAAATTGGGAATCAAGGTGGCACCAATAAAGTAGACCCAATTGCATTTGCATATGGATCATATGTAAAGAACATATTCTCTACCACAAAATCGGAGTAAAGATAGCTCAGATCCACAGAGCAGGCTCTTAACCACAACACCATCAGCTAAAAATATGGCATAAACTACCTTTCAGAAAAGCATTACTACGGATTGATATTCAATCACCGACTCCCACGTTCCTGATTTTTGGCTGTTCATCACATTTGAGTTTATTACTCAAGAGAGGCATGCTGATCAGCAAGTGAATGTGCTGACTCAATATTGTATTCAGTTGTTGTCACGCCACAGACACCAGACATATGTCTGATCTACAGACAAACTTCAGGAAACACAGTCCCATCATCTCCAGTTTGACACATTATGCTGCAAAAGGGATAAAACACAAACTAACACTGAAATGCGCCTCAAAATGTAACTGTATGAAGGCAGGTGAAATCTGCTGTTTTTTCTTAAGCTGCCTTGCACTGAGCTTCAGGGCCACCACACAGGAGCTTAGGGAAAGGCACAGAGGTGGATTAACTTTGACAAAAAAAAAAAAAAACCCACAGTACTTGGTTTATCGTGCCCACCATCCAGTGGCCTAAATACTTAATACCAAAACAAATGTGCTTAGACCACAGACTGATCTAATATTGTGTGAGCTTGAGATTAAATGATACAGCTTTCACCTTAGGAACATTTCAATTCAGGCTTCCCTGGACATCCCTTTGTTTTGAGTTTATATCTAAAGCCAGCCTATCATTAACAAAAAGGGAGTATACCTCATCTGTAATTTTGTCAAATATATTCATGACTTTTAATTTTTAATCCCCTTGGAGTATTATTAAAAGATTATAGTGAGAGTCTGCCATTGTTTAAGCTAAACTCTGAGCAGTGCAGGGTCAATGTGAACGTGCTTCAGGTCTTATAAGATGTATACTTTAAAAAAATTAAAAAAAAAAAAAAAAAAGAAGCAGCTTGAAATATATATTTTTAAGTGTGTGTGTTTTCCACTACTGGTTTCCATATTACTTTGTGGCCTGGGTTATGACCTTTGGTGCTATTCATGTTCCTTGTATGAAAACTGTGTTGTGCTGAAGGCCTACCTGGTTGGGGTCGCAGGCCTTAAAGACGTGACAGGACATCTCGGACTCGGGGTTGTCGGGCTGGCCCCGCAGGAGATAGGCAAAATAGGTGAGGTCATTGCTGTTGTGAATGAAGCGAGAGATGAGCTGTGCTTTGTGCTCGAATATGAAAACTGAGGAGTTGTTGCTGGTGGAGGGGACGCATCGGACAAAGGGGGAGCAGAGGACCAGATGAACTTCTCTCGGCTGCATCACAGGGCCGCAGGCGCCTTTCTCGCACCTCCTGCGGATCTCAGCCACCAGCCACGGCAGCATGGGCAGGGTGGTCCGCCTGTCCAGCAGGGACCAGCCGATGTAAGTGAGGGCGAACCTCTTGTCTGACTTCTCCTTCTCATCGTGACTCTCCATGTCGACCCAGCAGACTTTTCGCCCGAAACTCGATGACAGCAACAGAGACTAAATACTGCTTTCCAAACCACTACCAATATATCTTTCCCTGCCACCGAGGCTAGGCGTAGTTGTGGTTAGTTTGCAACTGTTTCCATTTCCACATCCATGCTAAAGTTTGCACAGCGCCTAGACGATCCTCTAACATGTGCTCACCCTTTCGATCAGCTGCAACTCTCCATGATGTTCAGTTTTCCTTCAAGGATTTGAAGAACTTGTGTGTTCGAAGCTTAAACTCCTGCTCCGCTCCGCTGTTTGCTTAGGCAGAGAACCAGGCGCTAAACACTCCTGTACTGTACTGTACCATCCCAACCAAGACTGCTTGCCAGAACGTGGCTTTGGTTGGCTTCTGTGTAAACACAAGTCACCCGGAGAAATCTGATTTCTTTGACGCGTTGGGGCTTGCGTGTAAATGCGCACGCAGGGCAGCGCATTTATACCGTCCCAGTCCTGAAATCCTGGAACGCATACGCTTAGCTGCCGCCGTTGCAGTTTTCTCTGCAGCTGAAGAAGAAAAAAAAAATGACATATACTGATGCTTGTTTACCGTCTTGCAACGCAGTCTCCAGTCAGTGATCCTTTCTTCCACAACGCCTTGGAGGCGGAGCGGCTGCGCGCTGTGAGGACCGCCCATCCATCCCATGTGCTGGAGGAGTGGGAAGAGCAGAGCCGCTGTGCGAAACGTGACAGGACGAGGCTCCGCCTTTCTCCACAGTACATTAAGTTTTACCTGGAAATTTTCTTTATTCGTGGCACCGTGAAATGTGTTTTCAGCCCCCCAAGGCACAAGCGCCCTTGGTCCCAACTCCCGCTGAAGGTAATTCTATCTACCGCCTCTATCAAATAAGCCTTTACAAAATATTATGATAGAGTCACATGTGCGCTGGTTTGCTAAGAGTGTTTTCTGTTCACAAGCAGGCTGATCTCAATCATGGTACTTGACACTCATAATTACATGTCCTGCGTTATGCACATGAAGACTTCTCATCAACTAGATGCTATAATATCCGAGCACTCCGCCTATCCCCAAAATAGTACCTTAGCCATTTATAACCTCAACACTGAGGCAGTAGCCAAGACCTCTACAATCAAACAGCCCCCGCACTAATGGTGTCTGCCTATTTTAACCGTAGCGGACCTTTATATTGCAGAACAGCCACTTTTACAGATAAATAATTGAGCCCGGGTCCTCAGTGAATATCACAGGTTGTACTTTAGTTGGAGTGGCGCTAATAATATGCAGAATTCATAGACTGCAATGCGCCGTAGTGAAAATTAAAACTTTTGAAATCCAAGGAATGCATAATTATTTAAAGTATCCCTCAGAATGTGAAGGCCCATCAGACTCTACCTGAATGCCCACAAACATTAAACCTGAAACTGCTACTTTACCATAAAACCATAAAACTTTTTCTATGAGTACTTATACCAGTTTATAGGATTTCATTGTCTACTAAAAATAAGTGTATAATTGCTAAGTTATAAACTTGAAATATCCTTTCAAATAACTGTGGTAATTCTTAACGCTAATTATTATTGCATTACTGCAGTGTTGGAAGTGTTCATATTGACTGAAGTAGTGGTCTAAAATACTTAACTGTGCACAAAATTATGTCTGAGTGACGTCTACAAATAGACAAAGAAAGTCATTTTTAAAAAGTGTTTACTCTGTGTAAA
The DNA here is from genome assembly GCF_007364275.1 of Archocentrus centrarchus. Classification (NCBI taxonomy): domain Eukaryota; kingdom Metazoa; phylum Chordata; class Actinopteri; order Cichliformes; family Cichlidae; genus Archocentrus; species Archocentrus centrarchus. The sequence goes on along the minus strand of NC_044366.1, from coordinate 24,729,268 downwards.
CATTATCACAAACTATCAGCTTAATCAGCAGAGGTGGGAAGTAACGAAGTACAAATACTTCGTTACTGTACTTAAGTAGATTTTTCAGGTATCTGTACTTTACTTAAGTATTTATTTTTCTGACTACTTTTTACTTTTACTCCCTACATTTTTACACAAGTATCTGTAATTTCTACTTCTTACATTTTCAAACAGACTCGTTACTTTTTAACACGTCAGAAGAAGTTTGCATTTCCGGTCAGTGCGCCGTCAAACATCAAACGAATTGAGCCTAAACGGAGGAATAATAACACATAAGAGACAATCGTACTGGCGTATCCTCCATCACCGGGGCTTATCTCGTACAAAGGGATTAAATATGCAAACCCATATAATTAATGTATCATTTATAGCGCTATAATCGGGCCGGACCGAGTCCGTAAACAGCTTAGCTAGCGCTACTGAAGAAGAGCGAGCATGAAGGGAGTAACGTGTGGCAGGTAAATGCAGCGTTTCTAAATGCTCAACAAATATCAGCAAACACACAGTGTGTGCAGTTTGTCACACAGTGTGTCTGCTAGCTAAAAGAAGAGCTGCTGTATTTCAGGGAGAGCAAAGAGAGAGAAGTTCACTCAGAGATGGAGAAAGAGGACAGGAGAGGAAGAAGAGAGGCTAGAATTAAAGGTAAGGACTGGAAAATAAACTGAAGTATGCTGACTTTTGTAGTTCAAAGATTCTATGAAAATACTGCAGTTTAGTGTGTAATAAATAGGTTAGCTTGTTGTACTGTATTTACAGTAAAGCTCTGTGTTGGACTGGAGCACAGTGTTTGTGTTCATGGTCAGAGTTACAGGTTACATCAGTGCAGCAGAGATGAGTCTGAATCAAAGCTGCTGATGCTGAGATTCATTCACTGAATTCAACATTTCTACAGCCTGTATGCTGTCAGTGTAGGGGATGGAGATCAGCTCAGATAGCTGTGAAATACTGAGTTACATCTTTGTGAGTTCACTTCATCCACACAGAGCAGTAAACCTCAGAGCAGCAGCAGCAGGTCAGCTGATCACAGCCTGCACACCAACATCATTTACTGCAGCTACAATAGAAAGTTGTGATTCTTCTCCCCATGCAGAGCCACTACAGCTGATCTTAGGGTTCCTCCACCTGCTGAATCCCACTGTAACCCCTGAGAATCCTCATGTTGGTGTTTAGGTGGAGGCACAGTCACCCTCTACTATGCAGGACATGGAGAATAGAGGTGTGTTTAAATTCCCTTTAACAGTTTGTGTCCTACATAACAAATTCAAGCTGAGTGCATTCATTAGGATTAAAATTTAGATTGGAATAATGTTTGCATTCTCATGTAATTTTATTTTATATTATTACAATAATATATAACGAGGTTCGGTTAGTTTTACACAAAAATAGCAGGTAGAAACGTCCTCCAAAGAACTACTTTTACTTTCTTACTTTGAGTACATTTCAGAGCCTGTACTTTTTTACTTTTACTTAAGTAGAGAAGTTGAACCAGTACTTCGACTTTTACTAAAGTATTTTTTAACATAAGTACTTGTACTTCTACTTAAGTACAGAATGTCAGTACTTTTGCCACCTCTGTTAATCAGGCTGATGCATCAGTGCAGAAGTAGTCCAGGATTGCCAGTTGGTAGATATTTTTAATCTCGTGGTTCCCAAAGTAGCGGTCAAGCTCCCGCCACCAGATCACCAGAAGAATCTCAAGGGTCATGAGATGATGGAAGACAAATTTACACTCACGGGTCACTTTATCAGGTACACCTGTTCATCTGCATTTATCATTTAAGTGACTATGAATGTGGCATGGTTGTTAGTGCCAAGCAGGCTGGTCTGAATATTTCAGAAATTGGGATTTCTGCACACAACCACCTCTAGGGTTTACAGAGAATGGTTTGAAAAAGAGGGAATATCCAGTGAGAGGCAGTTCTCTTGGCAAAAAATACCAGAGGTTGTAGAGAATTGCCAGAAAGCTTCCAGCTGACAGGAAGGCAACAGTAACTGAAATAACCACTCATTACAATAAGGATAGGCAGAAGAGCATCTCTGAATGCACAACACATCTAACCTTGATAACAGCAGAAGACCACACCAGGTGCCACTCCTGCCAACTGAGAATGCAAAATTGTAGAGAGGCTATAATTCACATGGAGCCACCAAAATTGGACAGTAGAAGAAACATTGGAAAAACATCACCTGGTCTGATGAGTCTCAATTTCTGCTGTGATATTTGGATGGTAGGGTGAGAATTTG